>NW_028159418.1:0-12500 GCF_964263955.1 Coregonus lavaretus
GTGAGTGGTGGTCTACCTGTATCAGAGAGCCCTAATGGGCAGGCTGGCCCTGAGGGTGTGAGTGGTGGTCTACCTGTATCAGAGCCCTAATGGGCAGGCTGGCCCTGAGGGTGGTCTACCTGTATCAGAGCCCTAATGGGCAGGCTGGCCCTGAGGGTGTGAGTGGTGGTCTACCTGTATCAGAGCCCTAATGGGCAGGCTGGCCCTGAGGGTGGTCTACCTGTATCAGAGCCCTAATGGGCAGGCTGGCCCTGAGGGTGTGAGTGGTGGTCTACCTGTATCAGAGCCCTAATGGGCAGGCTGGCCCTGAGGGTGTGAGTGGTGGTCTACCTGTATCAGAGAGCCCTAATGGGCAGGCTGGCCCTGAGGGTGTGAGTGGTGGTCTACCTGTATCAGAGCCCTAATGGGCAGGCTGGCCCTGAGGGTGGTCTACCTGTATCCGAGCCCTAATGGGCAGGCTGGCCCTGAGGGTGTGAGTGGTGGTCTACCTGTATCAGAGCCCTAATGGGCAGGCTGGCCCTGAGGGTGGTCTACCTGTATCAGAGCCCTAATGGGCAGGCTGGCCCTGAGGGTGGTCTACCTGTAGAGCCCTAATGGGCAGGCTGGCCCTGAGGGTGGTCTACCTGTATCTGAGCCCTAATGGGCAGGCTGGCCCTGAGGGTGGTCTACCTGTATCTGAGAGCCCTAATGGGCAGGCTGGCCCTGAGGGTGGTCTACCTGTATCAGAGCCCTAATGGGCAGGCTGGCCCTGAGGGTGGTCTACCTGTATCAGAGCCCTAATGGGCAGGCTGGCCCTGAGGGTGGTCTACCTGTATCAGAGCCCTAATGGGCAGGCTGGCCCTGAGGGTGGTCTACCTGTATCTGAGAGCCCTAATGGGCAGGCTGGCCCTGAGGGTGGTCTACCTGTATCTGAGAGCCCTAATGGGCAGGCTGGCCCTGAGGGTGGTCTACCTGTATCAGAGCCCTAATGGGCAGGCTGGCCCTGAGGGTGGTCTACCTGTATCTGAGAGCCCTAATGGGCAGGCTGGCCCTGAGGGTGGTCTACCTGTATCTGAGAGCCCTAATGGGCAGCCTGGCCCTGAGGGTGGTCTACCTGTATCTGAGAGCCCTAATGGGCAGGCTGGCCCTGAGGGTGGTCTACCTGTAGAGCCCTAATGGGCAGGCTGGCCCTGAGGGTGGTCTACCTGTATCTGAGAGCCCTAATGGGCAGGCTGGCCCTGAGGGTGGTCTACCTGTATCAGAGCCCTAATGGGCAGGCTGGCCCTGAGGGTGGTCTACCTGTATCTGAGAGCCCTAATGGGCAGCCTGGCCCTGAGGGTGGTCTACCTGTATCAGAGCCCTAATGGGCAGGCTGGCCCTGAGGGTGGTCTACCTGTATCAGAGCCCTAATGGGCAGGCTGGCCCTGAGGGTGGTCTACCTGTATCAGAGCCCTAATGGGCAGGCTGGCCCTGAGGGTGGTCTACCTGTATCAGAGCCCTAATGGGCAGGCTGGCCCTGAGGGTGTGAGTGGTGGTCTACCTGTATCAGAGCCCTAATGGGCAGGCTGGCCCTGAGGGTGGTCTACCTGTATCAGAGCCCTAATGGGCAGGCTGGCCCTGAGGGTGGTCTACCTGTAGAGCCCTAATGGGCAGGCTGGCCCTGAGGGTGGTCTACCTGTATCTGAGCCCTAATGGGCAGGCTGGCCCTGAGGGTGGTCTACCTGTATCTGAGAGCCCTAATGGGCAGGCTGGCCCTGAGGGTGGTCTACCTGTATCAGAGCCCTAATGGGCAGGCTGGCCCTGAGGGTGGTCTACCTGTAGAGCCCTAATGGGCAGGCTGGCCCTGAGGGTGGTCTACCTGTATCTGAGAGCCCTAATGGGCAGCCTGGCCCTGAGGGTGGTCTACCTGTATCTGAGAGCCCTAATGGGCAGGCTGGCCCTGAGGGTGGTCTACCTGTAGAGCCCTAATGGGCAGGCTGGCCCTGAGGGTGGTCTACCTGTATCTGAGAGCCCTAATGGGCAGGCTGGCCCTGAGGGTGGTCTACCTGTATCAGAGCCCTAATGGGCAGGCTGGCCCTGAGGGTGGTCTACCTGTATCTGAGAGCCCTAATGGGCAGCCTGGCCCTGAGGGTGGTCTACCTGTATCAGAGCCCTAATGGGCAGGCTGGCCCTGAGGGTGGTCTACCTGTATCAGAGCCCTAATGGGCAGGCTGGCCCTGAGGGTGGTCTACCTGTATCAGAGCCCTAATGGGCAGGCTGGCCCTGAGGGTGGTCTACCTGTATCTGAGAGCCCTAATGGGCAGGCTGGCCCTGAGGGTGGTCTACCTGTAGAGCCCTAATGGGCAGGCTGGCCCTGAGGGTGTGAGTGGTGGTCTACCTGTATCAGAGAGCCCTAATGGGCAGGCTGGCCCCGAGGGTGTGAGTGGTGGTCTACCTGTATCAGAGCCCTAATGGGCAGGCTGGCCCTGAGGGTGTGAGTGGTGGTCTACCTGTAGAGCCCTAATGGGCAGGCTGGCCCCGAGGGTGTGAGTGGTGGTCTACCTGTATCTGCAGGTGTTGGCTGTGGTAGTTCCTCTCAAACAGGACACAGCGCTGTCCTCTGCTCTTATAGAAAGTCCTGACAGCCATCTTGTATCGGTCCAGTTCTTTAACCACCTCAGAGCTCAGCTCCACTACTGACTGGTAGTGGCCGATGGGCAGTACCAACACATGCTGGGGGGTCAGACTGCCCTTAGCTAGGGCCAGGTAGCACTGAGGAAATACAGGAAGACAAAATGGTCATCTGGGGGCTTCAGAGCCCTTTCAATAGGAACAACCTCTTTCTACTAGCACTTCTAATACTCAGATTGGGTGGAAACTCACATGTGTGCCAATGCTGATGACCAGATGTTTCTCTACCTGAGGACTGGCCAGACAGAACCAACAGGGACCGCTGGGCTGGGCTGAACCAGACACACAGAGAGAGAGAGACATACATGAGAACAGAACCAACAGGGACCGCTGGGCTGGGCTGAACCAGACACACAGAGAGAGAGAGAGACATACATGAGAACAGAACCAACAGGGACCGCTGGGCTGGGCTGAACCAGACACACAGAGAGAGAGAGAGACATACATGAGAACAGAACCAACAGGGACCGCTGGGCTGAACCAGACACACAGAGAGAGAGAGAGACATACATGAGAACAGAACCAACAGGGACCGCTGGGCTGGGCTGAACCAGACACACAGAGAGAGAGAGAGACATACATGAGAACAGAACCAACAGGGACCGCTGGGCTGGGCTGAACCAGACACACAGAGAGAGAGAGAGACATACATGAGAACAGAACCAACAGGGACCGCTGGGCTGGGCTGAACCAGACACACAGAGAGAGAGAGACATACATGAGAACAGAACCAACAGGGACCGCTGGGCTGGGCTGAACCAGACACACAGAGAGAGAGAGAGACATACATGAGAACAGAACCAACAGGGACCGCTGGGCTGGGCTGAACCAGACACACAGAGAGAGAGAGAGACATACATGAGAACAGAACCAACAGGGACCGCTGGGCTGGGCTGAACCAGACACACACACAGAGAGAGAGAGACATACATGAGAACAGAACCAACAGGGACCGCTGGGCTGGGCTGAACCAGACACACACACAGAGAGAGAGAGACATACATGAGAACAGAACCAACAGGGACCGCTGGGCTGGGCTGAACCAGACACACAGAGAGAGAGAGACATACATGAGAACAGAACCAACAGGGACCGCTGGGCTGGGCTGAACCAGACACACACACAGAGAGAGAGAGAGACATACATGAGAACAGAACCAACAGGGACCGCTGGGCTGGGCTGAACCAGACACACAGAGAGAGAGAGACATACATGAGAACAGAACCAACAGGGACCGCTGGGCTGGGCTGAACCAGACACACACACAGAGAGAGAGAGAGACATACATGAGAACAGAACCAACAGGGACCGCTGGGCTGGGCTGAACCAGACACACAGAGAGAGAGAGACATACATGAGAACAGAACCAACAGGGACCGCTGGGCTGGGCTGAACCAGACACACAGAGAGAGAGAGAGACATACATGAGAACAGAACCAACAGGGACCGCTGGGCTGGGCTGAACCAGACACACAGAGAGAGAGAGAGACATACATGAGAACAGAACCAACAGGGACCGCTGGGCTGGGCTGAACCAGACACACAGAGAGAGAGAGAGACATACATGAGAGGGTGTGAGATGGAGAGGGTTGAGATGAGGGTGTGTTGGTGTGTGAGGGTGGGTGTGTGAGGGTGTGTGTGTGGGTGAAGGTGTGTTGGTGTATGTGTGTGTGAGGGTGTGTGTGTGTGAGGGTGTGTGTGTGTGAGGGTGTGTTGGTGTGTGAGGGTGTGTTGGTGGGTGAGGGTGTGAGGGTGTGTGTGTGTGTGAGGGTGTGTGTGTGTGAGGGTGTGTGTGTGAGAGAGAGGTAGACTCACGGGGCCTGCGGGGCTGTTTGAGCCTGTCTGAATCAAAGGCCAGTCCCTGACTCTGCCTGTCTGGCCTGCCTGAATCCCACGGCTGGCCTTGATTTTGCCCGTCTCCGTCTGAGGGCCTCTTCCTGCCACGCCCCCCTCCATGCTGCTTCTTCCCCAGGTCAAAGAAGAACTGAGACGCCGGTTTCTGAAAGAGAGAGAGATATACACAGTGTACAAAACATTAGGAACACTTCCCCTGACAGACTGACTAGGTGAAAGCTATGACCCCTTATTGATGTCACTGGTTAAATCCACTTCAAATCATTTCGCTACACCCGCAATAACATCTGCTAAACACGTGTATGTGACAAATAAAATTTGATTTGAGATGAAGGGGAGGAGACAGGTTAAAGAAGGATGTTTAAGCCTCGAGACAGTTGAGACATGGATTGTGTATGTGTGCCGTTCAGAGGGTGAATGGGCAAGACAAAAGATTTAAGTGCCTTTGAACGGGGTATGGTAGTAGATGCCAGGCGAACCGGTTTGTGTCAAGAACTGCAATGCTGCTGGGTTTTTCACGCTCAACAGTTTCCCGTGTGTATCAAGAATGGTCCACCACCCAAAGGACATCCAGCCAACTTGACACAACTGTGGGAAGCAATGGAGTCAACATGGACCAGCATCCCTGTGGAACGCTTTCGACACCTTGTAGAGTCCAGGCCCCGACGAATTGAGGCTGTTCTGAGGGAAAAAGGGGGTGCAACTCAACATTAGGAAGGTGTTCTTAATGTTTGGTATACTCAGTGGATATTATATAGTCTGTATTGTCAGTGGTGTGTGTTTCTAAGAAGGATATTTTCTGATGATTATTCCCTTTTGGAATTTAGCCTTTAGGCCACGGGTGTCTTTAAGCGATTTAGATGTTTCAAATGTAGAAGAGCGTCTGCTAAATGACTTCAATGTAAAGGTATAGTCTATTCACCCCCAAGCTGTCTTGATTTAATGCTTTGGCACCAGGCACGGAGGCATGAAACATTGAACAGAAAAGGCAAGGAGAAATAGATTTGCTGCTGACCTCAAGAGGAACGTGTCGGTCTTCCCATGTCTGTCTGTTAAACCTTTCAATATTTTAGTTGTTGACCTTCTACACTACATGACCAAAAGTATGTGGACACCTGCTTGTCGAATATTTCATTCTAAAATCATGGGCATTAATATGGAGTTGGTCCCCCCTTTGCTGCTATAACAGCCTCCACTCTTCTGGGAAGGCTTTCCACTAGATGTTGGAACATTGCTGCGGGGACTTGCTTCCATTCAGCCACAAGAGCATTAGTGAGGTCGGGCACTGATGTTCACCGATTAGGCTCGCAGTCGGCGTTCCAATTCGTCCCAAAGGTGTTCGATGGGGTTGAGGTCAGGGCTCTGTGCAGGCCAGTCAAGTTCTTCCACACCGATCTCGACAAACCATTTCTGTATGGACCTCGCTTTGTGCACGGGGGCATTGTCATGCTGAAACAGGAAAGGGCCTTCCCCAAACTGTTGCCACAAAGTTGGAAGCACAGATTCGTCTAGAATATCATTGTATGCTGTAGCGTTAAGATTTCCCTTCACTGGAACTAAGGGGCCTAGCCCGAACCATGAAAAACAGCCCCAGACCATTATTCCTCCACCAAACTTTACAGTTGGTTCTATGCATTCGGGCAGGTAGCGTTCTCCTGGCATCCGCCAAACCCAGATTCGTCCGAGAACACGTTTCCACTGCTCCAGAGTCCAATGGCGGCGAGCTTGACACCACTCTAGCCAACGCTTGGCATGGTGATCTTAGGCTTGTGTGCGGCTGCTCGGCCATGGAAACCCATTTGATGAAACTCCCGACTAACAGTTATTTGCTTCCAGAGGCAGTTTAGAACTCGCTAGTGAGTGTTGCAACCGAGGACAGACGATTTTTACACACTTCAGCACTCGGAGGCGGTCCCGTTCTGTGAGCTTGTGTGGCCTACCACTTCGCGGCTGAGCCGTTGTTGCTCCAAGACGTTTCCACTTCACTATAACAGCACTTAAGAGTTGACCGGGGCAGCTCTAGCAGGGCAGAAAGCTGATGGAGCTGACTTGTTGGAAAGGTGGGATCCTGTCACTGAGCTCTTCAGTAAGGCCATTCTACTGCAAATGTTTGTCTATAGAGATTGCATGGCTGTGTGCTCGATTTTATACACCTGTCAGCAACGGGTGTAGCTGAAATAGCAGAATCCACTAATTTGAAGGGGTGTCCACATACTTTTGTGTGTGTGTATATATATATATATATATATAGTGTATTTTAGTTGTTGGCCTTCTATTTGGCATGGAGTATTCTCTACACCTTGAGGGGATTTCAGAACCTAAGAGAGTCTGATATACCTGGTCAGTGGGATCAGACAGAGTATCCACTCTAACCATCCTCCTGTACGGGTTCTCAGTGACATCCTGAGGCTGTTTGACCAGCTCTGATGCCTCCATGCTTCTCATCGGGATGATGTTGAACGCATACAGGTACTAGAGAGAAAGACACAATACCTCGTTACAATATTAACCCCTAACCCAGCTCTGATGCAATATTAACCCCTAACCCAGCTCTGATACAATATTAACCCCTAACCCAGCTCTGATACAATATTAACCCCTAACCCAGCTCTGATACAATATTAACCCCTAACCCAGCTCTGATACAATATTAACCCCTAACCCAGCTCTGATACAATATTAACCCCTAACCCAGCTCTGATGCAATATTAACCCCTAACCCAGCTCTGATACAATATTAACCCCTAACCCAGCTCTGATACAATATTAACCCCTAACCCAGCTCTGATGCAATATTAACCCCTAACCCAGCTCAGATGCAATATTAACCCCTAACCCAGCTCTGATGCAATATTAACCCCTAACCCAGCTCTGATGCAATATTAACCCCTAACCCAGCTCTGATACAATATTAACCCCTAACCCAGCTCTGATACAATATTAACCCCTAACCCAGCTCTGATGCAATATTAACCCCTAACCCAGCTCTGATGCAATATTAACCCCTAACCCAGCTCTGATGCAATATTAACCCCTAACCCAGCTCTGATACAATATTAACCCCTAACCCAGCTCTGATACAATATTAACCCCTAACCCAGCTCTGATACAATATTAACCCCTAACCCAGCTCTGATACAATATTAACCCCTAACCCAGCTCTGATACAATATTAACCCCTAACCCAGCTCTGATACAATATTAACCCCTAACCCAGCTCTGATACAATATTAACCCCTAACCCAGCTCTGATACAATATTAACCCCTAACCCAGCTCTGATACAATATTAACCCCTAACCCAGCTCTGATACAATATTAACCCCTAACCCAGCTCTGATACAATATTAACCCCTAACCCAGCTCTGATACAATATTAACCCCTAACCCAGCTCTGATACAATATTAACCCCTAACCCAGCTCTGATACAATATTAACCCCTAACCCAGCTCTGATACAATATTAACCCCTAACCCAGCTCTGATGCAATATTAACCCCTAACCCAGCTCTGATACAATATTAACCCCTAACCCAGCTCTGATACAATATTAACCCCTAACCCAGCTCTGATACAATATTAACCCCTAACCCAGCTCTGATACAATATTAACCCCTAACCTAGCTCTGATACAATATTAACCCCTAACCCAGCTCTGATACAATATTAACCCCTAACCCAGCTCAGATACAATATTAACCCCTAACCCAGCTCTGATGCAATATTAACCCCTAACCCAGCTCGGATACAATATTAACCCCTAACCCAGCTCTGATACAATATTAACCCCTAACCCAGCTCTGATGCAATATTAACCCCTAACCCAGCTCTGATGCAATATTAACCCCTAACCCAGCTCTGATGCAATATTAACCCCTAACCCAGCTCTGATACAATATTAACCCCTAACCCAGCTCTGATACAATATTAACCCCTAACCCAGCTCTGATACAATATTAACCCCTAACCCAGCTCAGATACAATATTAACCCCTAACCCAGCTCTGATGCAATATTAACCCCTAACCCAGCTCTGATACAATATTAACCCCTAACCCAGCTCTGATACAATATTAACCCCTAACCCAGCTCTGATACAATATTAACCCCTAACCCAGCTCTGATACAATATTAACCCCTAACCCAGCTCAGATACAATATTAACCCCTAACCCAGCTCTGATACAATATTAACCCCTAACCCAGCTCTGATACAATATTAACCCCTAACCCAGCTCTGATACAATATTAACCCCTAACCCAGCTCTGATACAATATTAACCCCTAACCCAGCTCTGATACAATATTAACCCCTAACCCAGCTCTGATACAATATTAACCCCTAACCCAGCTCTGATGCAATATTAACCCCTAACCCAGCTCTGATACAATATTAACCCCTAACCCAGCTCTGATACAATATTAACCCCTAACCCAGCTCTGATACAATATTAACCCCTAACCCAGCTCTGATACAATATTAACCCCTAACCCAGCTCTGATAC
Source organism: Coregonus lavaretus (assembly GCF_964263955.1). NCBI lineage: Eukaryota > Metazoa > Chordata > Actinopteri > Salmoniformes > Salmonidae > Coregonus > Coregonus lavaretus. The sequence continues at coordinate 9,006 of NW_028159418.1, forward strand.
AATATTAACCCCTAACCCAGCTCTGATACAATATTAACCCCTAACCCAGCTCTGATACAATATTAACCCCTAACCCAGCTCTGATACAATATTAACCCCTAACCCAGCTCTGATACAATATTAACCCCTAACCCAGCTCTGATGCAATATTAACCCCTAACCCAGCTCTGATACAATATTAACCCCTAACCCAGCTCTGATACAATATTAACCCCTAACCCAGCTCTGATACAATATTAACCCCTAACCCAGCTCTGATACAATATTAACCCCTAACCCAGCTCGGATACAATATTAACCCCTAACCCAGCTCGGATACAATATTAACCCCTAACCCAGCTCTGATACAATATTAACCCCTAACCCAGCTCGGATACAATATTAACCCCTAACCCAGCTCTGATACAATATTAACCCCTAACCCAGCTCTGATACAATATTAACCCCTAACCCAGCTCTGATACAATATTAACCCCTAACCCAGCTCTGATACAATATTAACCCCTAACCCAGCTCTGATACAATATTAACCCCTAACCCAGCTCTGATACAATATTAACCCCTAACCCAGCTCTGATACAATATTAACCCCTAACCCAGCTCTGATACAATATTAACCCCTAACCCAGCTCTGATACAATATTAACCCCTAACCCAGCTCTGATGCAATATTAACCCCTAACCCAGCTCTGATACAATATTAACCCCTAACCCAGCTCTGATACAATATTAACCCCTAACCCAGCTCTGATACAATATTAACCCCTAACCCAGCTCAGATACAATATTAACCCCTAACCCAGCTCAGATACAATATTAACCCCTAACCCAGCTCTGATACAATATTAACCCCTAACCCAGCTCTGATACAATATTAACCCCTAACCCAGCTCTGATACAATATTAACCCCTAACCCAGCTCTGATACAATATTAACCCCTAACCCAGCTCTGATACAATATTAACCCCTAACCCAGCTCTGATACAATATTAACCCCTAACCCAGCTCTGATACAATATTAACCCCTAACCCAGCTCTGATACAATATTAACCCCTAACCCAGTTCGGATACAATATTAACCCCTAACCCAGCTCGGATACAATATTAACCCCTAACCCAGCTCAGATACAATATTAACCCCTAACCCAGCTCAGATACAATATTAACCCCTAACCCAGCTCTGATACAATATTAACCCCTAACCCGGCTCTGATGCAATATTAACCCCTAACCCAGCTCTGATACAATATTAACCCCTAACCCAGCTCTGATACAATATTAACCCCTAACCCAGCTCTGATACAATATTAACCCCTAACCCAGCTCTGATACAATATTAACCCCTAACCCAGCTCTGATACAATATTAACCCCTAACCCAGCTCTGATGCAATATTAACCCCTAACCCAGCTCGGATACAATATTAACCCCTAACCCAGCTCAGATACAATATTAACCCCTAACCCAGCTCTGATGCAATATTAACCCCTAACCCAGCTCGGATACAATATTAACCCCTAACCCAGCTCGGATACAATATTAACCCCTAACCCAGCTCTGATGCAATATTAACCCCTAACCCAGCTCGGATACAATATTAACCCCTAACCCAGCTCGGATACAATATTAACCCCTAACCCAGCTCGGATACAATATTAACCCCTAACCCAGCTCTGATACAATATTAACCCCTAACCCAGCTCTGATACAATATTAACCCCTAACCCAGCTCTGATACAATATTAACCCCTAACCCAGCTCTGATGCAATATTAACCCCTAACCCAGCTCTGATACAATATTAACCCCTAACCCAGCTCTGATACAATATTAACCCCTAACCCAGCTCTGATACAATATTAACCCCTAACCCAGCTCTGATACAATATTAACCCCTAACCCAGCTCTGATACAATATTAACCCCTAACCCAGCTCTGATACAATATTAACCCCTAACCCAGCTCTGATACAATATTAACCCCTAACCCAGCTCTGATACAATATTAACCCCTAACCCAGCTCTGATACAATATTAACCCCTAACCCAGCTCTGATACAATATTAACCCCTAACCCAGCTCTGATACAATATTAACCCCTAACCCAGCTCTGATACAATATTAACCCCTAACCCGGCTCTGATACAATATTAACCCCTAACCCGGCTCTGATACAATATTAACCCCTAACCCAGCTCTGATACAATATTAACCCCTAACCCAGCTCTGATGCAATATTAACCCCTAACCCAGCTCTGATACAATATTAACCCCTAACCCAGCTCTGATACAATATTAACCCCTAACCCAGCTCTGATACAATATTAACCCCTAACCCAGCTCTGATACAATATTAACCCCTAACCCAGCTCTGATACAATATTAACCCCTAACCCAGCTCTGATACAATATTAACCCCTAACCCGGCTCTGATACAATATTAACCCCTAACCCGGCTCTGATACAATATTAACCCCTAACCCAGCTCTGATACAATATTAACCCCTAACCCAGCTCTGATACAATATTAACCCCTAACCCAGCTCTGATACAATATTAACCCCTAACCCAGCTCTGATGCAATATTAACCCCTAACCCAGCTCAGATACAATATTAACCCCTAACCCAGCTCTGATACAATATTAACCCCTAACCCAGCTCTGATGCAATATTAACCCCTAACCCAGCTCTGATACAATATTAACCCCTAACCCAGCTCTGATGCAATATTAACCCCTAACCCAGCTCTGATGCAATATTAACCCCTAACCCAGCTCTGATGCAATATTAACCCCTAACCCAGCTCTGATACAATATTAACCCCTAACCCAGCTCTGATGCAATATTAACCCCTAACCCAGCTCTGATACAATATTAACCCCTAACCCAGCTCAGATACAATATTAACCCCTAACCCAGCTCAGATACAATATTAACCCCTAACCCAGCTCAGATACAATATTAACCCCTAACCCAGCTCTGATGCAATATTAACCCCTAACCCAGCTCTGATACAATATTAACCCCTAACCCAGCTCTGATACAATATTAACCCCTAACCCAGCTCTGATACAATATTAACCCCTAACCCAGCTCAGATACAATATTAACCCCTAACCCAGCTCTGATGCAATATTAACCCCTAACCCAGCTCAGATACAATATTAACCCCTAACCCAGCTCAGATACAATATTAACCCCTAACCCAGCTAGAGAGATACAGTTACAATACATCCAGGTACTAGAGAGATACAGTTAAAATACATCCAGGTACTAGAGAGAGAGATACAGTTACAATACATCCAGGTACTAGAGAGATACAGTTACAATACATCCAGGTACTAGAGAGATACAGTTACAATACATCCAGGTACTAGAGAGAGAGATACAGTTACAATACATCCAGGTACTAGAGAGAGAGATACAGTTACAATACATCCAGGTACTAGAGAGAGATACAGTTACAATACATCTAGGTACTAGAGAGATACAGT
>NW_028159418.1:17500-70000 GCF_964263955.1 Coregonus lavaretus
TGTGTGTGTGTGTGTATGATAGTGTGTTGTGTGTGTATGATAGTGTGTGTGTGTGTGTATGATAGTGTGTGTGTGTGTGTATGATAGTGTGTGTGTGTGTGTATGATAGTGTGTGTGTGTGTGTATGATGGTGTGTGTGTGTACCTGTAAGGTAGTCTCTCATAGTGAACTCCCTCTACCGCAGCCCAGTGGTGGTATGGTAGTTTATATACAGTGTGTATTCACCTGTCAGGTTGTGTTGTGTGTGTATGATAGTGTGTGTGTATGATAGTGTGTGTGTGTGTGTATGATAGTGTGTGTGTGTGTATGATAGTGTGTGTGTGTGTGTACCTGTAAGGTAGTCTCTCATAGTGAACTCCCTCTACCGCAGCCCAGTGGTGGTATGGTAGTTTATATACAGTGTGTATTCACCTGTCAGGTTGTGTTGTGTGTGTATGATAGTGTGTGTGTATGATAGTGTGTGTGTGTGTGTATGATAGTGTGTGTGTGTGATAGTGTGTGTGTGTGTGTATGATAGTGTGTGTGTGTGTGTATGATAGTGTGTGTGTGTGTGTATGATAGTGTGTTGTGTGTGTATGATAGTGTGTGTGTGTGTGTATGATAGTGTGTGTGTGTGTGTATGATAGTGTGTGTGTGTGTGTATGATAGTGTGTTGTGTGTGTATGATAGTGTGTGTGTGTGTGTATGATAGTGTGTGTGTGTGTGTATGATAGTGTGTGTGTGTGTGTATGATAGTGTGTGTGTGTACCTGTAAGGTAGTCTCTCATAGTGAACTCCCTCTACCTCAGCCCAGTGGTGGTATGGTAGTTTATATACAGTGTGTATTCACCTGTCAGGTTGTGTTGTGTGTGTATGATAGTGTGTGTGTGTGTGTATGATAGTGTGTGTGTGTGTACCTGTAAGGTAGTCTCTCATAGTGAACTCCCTCTACCTCAGCCCAGTGGTGGTATGGTAGTTTATATACAGTGTGTATTCACCTGTCAGGTTGTGTTGTGTGTGTATGATAGTGTGTGTGTGTGATAGTGTGTGTGTGTGTGTATGATAGTGTGTGTGTGTGTGTATGATAGTGTGTGTGTGTGTGTATGATAGTGTGTGTGTGTGTGTATGATAGTGTGTGTGTGTGTGTATGATAGTGTGTGTGTGTGTGTATGATAGTGTGTGTGTGTACCTGTAAGGTAGTCTCTCATAGTGAACTCCCTCTACAGCAGCAAAGTGGTAGCGCGGTTTCAGCTTGTAAGCCAGCTGGGAGATGGAGGTTGTTCCACAGAACTTAGTGTTGACTTCCTGAAACAAAGAACAGTTTAGTTTCAAAGAAACCATCTGGGTCAAACACACAGCCTTCGGGTAGTGGGGCTGGTTAGAGAGTAGTTAGGTTAGTTAGAGGATAGTTAAATTAGATAGAGGATAGTTAGGAGCTGGTGAGGCTAGTTAGAAGGTAGTTAGGTTAGATAGAAGGTAGTTAGGTTAGATAGAGGATAGTTAGGGGATGGTAGGGATAGTTAGGAGGTAGTTAGGTTAGATAGGAGGTAGTTAGGAGCTGGTGAGGCTAGTTAGAAGGTAGTTAGGTTAGATAGAAGGTAGTTAGGAGCTGGTGAGGCTAGTTAGGAGGTAGTTAGGTTAGATAGGAGGTAGTTAGGAGCTGGTGAGGCTAGTTAGAAGGTAGTTAGGTTAGATAGAGGATAATTAGGAGCTGGTGAGGCTAGTTAGAAGGTAGTTAGGTTAGATAGAGGATAGTTAGGGGATGGTGAGGCTAGTTAGAGAGTAGTGAGGTTAGTTAGAAGGTAGTTAGGTTAGATATAAGGTAGTTAGGTTAGATAGAGGATAGTTAGGGGATGGTGAGGTTAGTTAGGAGGTAGTTAGGTTAGATAGAAGGTAGTTAGGTTAGATAGAAGGTAGTTAGGTTAGATAGAGGATAGTTAGGAGCTGGTGAGGTTAGTTAGAAGGTAGTTAGGTTAGATAGAGGATAGTTAGAGAGTAGTGAGGTTAGTTAGAAGGTAGTTAGGTTAGATAGAAGGTAGTTAGGGGATGGTGAGGCTAGTTAGAGAGTAGTGAGGTTAGTTAGAAGGTAGTTAGGTTAGATATAAGGTAGTTAGGTTAGATAGAGGATAGTTAGGGGATGGTAGGGATAGTTATAGAGTAGTGAGGTTAGTTAGAAGGTAGTTAGGTTAGATATAAGGTAGTTAGGTTAGATAGAGGATAGTTAGGGGATGGTAGGGATAGTTAGAGAGTAGTGAGGTTAGTTAGAAGGTAGTTAGGTTAGATAGGAGGTAGTTAGGGGATGGTAGGGATAGTTAGAGAGTAGTGAGGCTAGTTAGAAGGTAGTTAGGTTAGATAGAGGATAGTTAGAGAGTAGTGAGGTTAGTTAGAAGGTAGTTAGGTTAGATAGAGGATAGTTAGGGGATGGTGAGGCTAGTTAGAGAGTAGTGAGGTTAGTTAGAAGGTAGTTAGGTTAGATAGAGGATAGTTAGGGGATGGTGAGGCTAGTTAGAGAGTAGTGAGGTTAGTTAGAAGGTAGTTAGGTTAGATAGAGGATAGTTAGGGGATGGTGAGGCTAGTTAGAGAGTAGTGAGGTTAGTTAGAAGGTAGTTAGGTTAGATATAAGGTAGTTAGGTTAGATAGAGGATAGTTAGGGGATGGTAGGGATAGTTAGAGAGTAGTTAGGTTAGATAGAGGATAGTTAGGTTAGATAGAGGACAGTTAGAGTGTCTTACGGGGCTGTTGGCGTACTGCCAGACTCCGCGGGGCCACTGTGATGTCAGCAAGATGTCCACTCCTTTGAACTGTTTGTTGCTAAGCAGTGGCTCCACCAGCTGAGTGAGGTCTTTAGGAGAGAAGCAGTGAGCTGGCGCCGGATCCTGCTGCCCCTCACGACCACTCACATACGCTATCTGCAGGCCTGACGCCCCTGTGAAAACACCACGACGACCTGACACACAGTGAGAGTGTGAGAGAGAGTGAGAGAGACAGAGACAGAGACAGAGAGACAGAGAGAGAGAGACAGAGAGAGAGAGAGAGAGAGACAGAGAGACAGAGAGACAGAGAGACAGAGACAGAGAGAGAGAGAGAGAGAGAGAGAGAGAGAGAGAGAGAGAGAGAGAGACAGAGAGAGAGAGAGAGAGACAGAGAGACAGAGAGAGAGAGAGAGAGAGACAGAGAGAGAGAGAGAGAGAGAGAGAGAGAGAGAGAGAGAGAGTTGTTATGGTCAAGCCTGTGAAACAGCAGTGGAGATACAGAGCAGCTGTATTACCCAGGTAGGGTAAAGGTCAGAGGTCAGAGTCTACTCCTGTGTAGCTCAGTTGGTAGAGCATGGCGTTTGCAACGCCAGCGTTGTGGGTTCGATTCCCACGGGGGGCCAGTATGAAAAAATGTATGCACTCACTAACCGTAAGTCGCTCTGGATAAGAGTCTACTCAGGGTCAGGGTTAGAGGTCAGAGTCTACTCAGGGTTAGAGGTCAGAGTCTACTCAGGGTTAGAGGTCAGAGTCTACTCAGGGTCAGGGTTAGAGGTCAGAGTCTACTCAGGGTTAGAGGTCAGAGTCTACTCAGGGTCAGGGTTAGAGGTCAGAGTCTACTCAGGGTTAGAGGTCAGAGTCTACTCAGGGTCAGGGTTAGAGGTCAGAGTCTACTCAGGGTCAGGGTTAGAGGTCAGAGTCTACTCAGGGTCAGGGTTAGAGGTCAGAGTCTACTCAGGGTTAGGGTTAGAGGTCAGAGTCTACTCAGGGTCAGGGTTAGAGGTCAGAGTCTACTCAGGGTTAGAGGTCAGAGTCTACTCAGGGTTAGGGTTAGAGGTCAGAGTCTACTCAGGGTCAGGGTTAGAGGTCAGAGTCTACTCAGGGTTAGAGGTCAGAGTCTACTCAGGGTCAGGGTTAGAGGTCAGAGTCTACTCAGGGTTAGAGGTCAGAGTCTACTCAGGGTTAGAGGTCAGAGTCTACTCAGGGTTAGAGGTCAGAGTCTACTCAGGGTCAGGGTTAGAGGTCAGAGTCTACTCAGGGTCAGGGTTAGAGGTCAGAGTCTACTCAGGGTCAGGGTTAGAGGTCAGAGTCTACTCAGGGTTAGAGGTCAGAGTCTACTCAGGGTTAGGGTTAGAGGTCAGAGTCTACTCAGGGTCAGGGTTAGAGGTCAGAGTCTACTCAGGGTTAGAGGTCAGAGTCTACTCAGGGTTAGGGTTAGAGGTCAGAGTCTACTCAGGGTCAGGGTTAGAGGTCAGAGTCTACTCAGGGTTAGAGGTCAGAGTCTACTCAGGGTCAGGGTTAGAGGTCAGAGTCTACTCAGGGTTAGAGGTCAGAGTCTACTCAGGGTCAGGGTTAGAGGTCAGAGTCTACTCAGGGTTAGAGGTCAGAGTCTACTCAGGGTTAGAGGTCAGAGTCTACTCAGGGTTAGAGGTCAGAGTCTACTCAGGGTTAGAGGTCAGAGTCTACTCAGGGTCAGGGTTAGAGGTCAGAGTCTACTCAGGGTCAGGGTTAGAGGTCAGAGTCTACTCAGGGTCAGGGTTAGAGGTCAGAGTCTACTCAGGGTCAGGGTTAGAGGTCAGAGTCTACTCAGGGTCAGGGTTAGAGGTCAGAGTCTACTCAGGGTCAGGGTTAGAGGTCAGAGTCTACTCAGGGTTAGAGGTCAGAGTCTACTCAGGGTCAGGGTTAGAGGTCAGAGTCTACTCAGGGTCAGGGTTAGAGGTCAGAGTCTACTCAGGGTTAGAGGTCAGAGTCTACTCAGGGTCAGGGTTAGAGGTCAGAGTCTACTCAGGGTCAGGGTTAGAGGTCAGAGTCTACTCAGGGTCAGGGTTAGAGGTCAGAGTCTACTCAGGGTTAGAGGTCAGAGTCTACTCAGGGTCAGGGTTAGAGGTCAGAGTCTACTCAGGGTTAGAGGTCAGAGTCTACTCAGGGTTAGAGGTCAGAGTCTACTCAGGGTCAGGGTTAGAGGTCAGAGTCTACTCAGGTCAGGGTTAGAGGTCAGAGTCTACTCAGGGTCAGGGTTAGAGGTCAGAGTCTACTCAGGGTTAGAGGTCAGAGTCTACTCAGGGTCAGGGTTAGAGGTCAGAGTCTACTCAGGGTTAGAGGTCAGAGTCTACTCAGGTCAGGGTTAGAGGTCAGAGTCTACTCAGGGTTAGAGGTCAGAGTCTACTCAGGGTTAGAGGTCAGAGTCTACTCAGGGTCAGGGTTAGAGGTCAGAGTCTACTCAGGGTCAGGGTTAGAGGTCAGAGTCTACTCAGGGTTAGAGGTCAGAGTCTACTCTTACCAAGGTATGTGATGTTGTCAGCCAGCTCACAGCCGTCAGCGCTGGGGAAGAAGCAGAGGGTCTCCTGGCTGGCTGCTCCCAGGATGTATGTGTGGATGGGAGCTGCAACAACAGTCAAGACAATGTGGTTCCTAACTCCAGACCCACAATGTGGTTCCTAACTCCAGACCCACAATGTGGTTCCTAACTCCAGACCCACAATGTGGTTCCTAACTCCAGACCCACAATGTCGTTCCTAACTCCAGACCCACAATGTCGTTCCTAACTCCAGACCCACAATGTTTCCAGACCCACAATGTCGTTCCTAACTCCAGACCCACAATGTCGTTCCTAACTCCAGACCCACAATGTCGTTCCTAACTCCAGACCCACAATGTTTCCAGACCCACAATGTCGTTCCTAACTCCAGACCATCAATGTCGTTCCTAATTTCAGACCCACAATGTCGTTCCTAACTCCAGACCATCAATGTCGTTCCTAATTTCAGACCCACAATGTCGTTCCTAACTCCAGACCCACAATTTCGTTCCTAGCTTCAGAACCACAATAGGTTACCTTTCTTTACTCCAGATTTGTACTCCTGCCATTCAGCCTGAGCTTCTGGAGACAAACCGAAGAAGTTTCCTACACACAGCAACAGCTGCAGAGAGAACAGGAGATTACCTACTGATGGGATATGTATGTATGTATGTATGTATGTGTGTGTGTGTGTGTGTGTGTGTGTGTATGTGTGGTTAGGATTTACATCAAACTGGCCGCTCTTCTTCTGGATGGTCCGAACGCGGTTAAACACAGCATTAATGCTTCCCTCTACGTCACCACATGCAAGGCTAGAATAGATTAAACAGTATTGAAATTGTAGCTAGCTAGTTACGTGCAGAATTTATTCAAACAAGCAACTGTACTTTCTCATGAAATTGGACAACTTGACCATCGAGACAATCGTAGCCATCTAAGTTAGTTAGCTACACGGCTTGTAGTGGTTGACTCTCACTGTTAACTAGTTTTATTAGGTTATAATTTTGACCGTTACTACCAAGTTAGGGGAAGCTAATAAATTACTACGAATTATCATAACTGTGACTTACATCTTCAACGGTTTTTCCCCCATTACGTCAAAAGTTCAAAACAAGACTATGTTTGCTAGTTAGTTAGCTCAAGTCTCTGGTTAGCTGGCTAGCTATAGACGTTGTGCGTCGACAACATTCCTCCCCCTTTGTCGCCGACAAAATAAACCTCCCCATCTTCATAAAAAAAATTCTAGTTATTAGTAAATTAACACATAATCGTGCAAATACAACGTTTATTATTTAGCAAATACGTGATTTGTAAAAGTACTTTTTCCCCGACATTTATATCGGAAATGATTCAATTCGGATGACTGACGATGGATGGACAATCATTATACTTGTGTTGACAATCCTCCGGGTAGCCAGATACAAAATCATAGAGACATTTCATTTTTTATTTTGTGATGTCCTTTGGCATTTTGGAGACCGGCTTTAGTTTGTAAGCCACCTTAAGTTTTGAACCAAAGCGACTATCCAACTGCCCTGTTTCCTTCCATATCTAGCAACCGCGACGTCTCAGAAGGGGGGACCAAAGGGTCGTCACTAGTTACCACAGCCACAGAGTCAAAATTGTCTATCGTAAAAATTCATTAAAACAAAAATGTGCTTTTTGGTCTTAATTTAAGGTTAGGTATAAGGTTAGCAGTGTGGGGTTAACGTTAGGTTTACAATTTAAAGAAGATAAATTATAGAAATAGGTGGGATTTGACTTTGTGGCTGTGGTAACTAGTGACAACCGGACCAAATACTCTTCTCCTTCCGGAATCCTGTCCTGGTCTCCCCGAGGTGCCCGGACCAAAAACCGGAAGTAGGTAACCAAAAATAAAACCTACAATTCAGGGGAAAGGCTATACGAACACCCCTGACCTGCAAATAATGAGATGTTTAGATGTATTTGTTTGAGGTCGCCAGTAAGCTGACGTGCTAGCTAGTTAGCATTCTGTGCTATGGTTAACTGTTGGTGCTGTCATCTTCAGGACAGGAATACCGGCTTACTTAACGGAGGAATAAACACACATGTTCATCGTTGGTGTTTCAACCAGAACGCGGGAAAATGCCCATTCTTTATTTTCGCACATGCGCAGTTGTACATCTCTCATAGGGCATAACTGTACCAGTGTAAGAACACAATTTATAACATATTAGTCTATATGTTAACACTAACGTTAGCTACAAGCACAGCGCTTCCCAACCGCTCATAGCCTGGCTTGTGTGATTTAATCATGTAGCCGTTGTGGCAGGGCCATTTCGACTTCGAAACAGCCGTCAAATAGCCTGAATGAATAATTCGTGTTTTGGTCAAAGTGCATTAGCTAGCTAGGACCACTATGTATGACTGGGTGCATCTAATTCCTAGGAGCTAGTTGGCTTCCTTCACTCCTCATCACTGATCTGGGGCTAAACACATTTACTTAGCTAGCAACCCTACATGGTATTCACAGCTACTGGAACGAACTGCAAAAATCTCTGAAGCTGGAGACTCTTATCTCCCTCACTAACTTTAAGCATCAGTTGTCAGAGCATCTTACCGATCACTGCACCTGTACACAGCCCATCTGAAATTAGCCCACCCAACTACCTCATCCCCATATTGTTATTTATTTTGCTCATTAGCACCCCAGTATCTCTATTTGCACATCATCTCTTGCACATCTATCATTCCAGTGTTAATACTAATTGTAATTATTTTGCACTATGGCCTATTTATTGCCTTACCTCCATAACTTGCTACATTTGCACACACATATATTTTCTGTTGTATTTTTGACTTTATGTTTTGTTTTACCCCATATGTAACTATGTGTTGTTGTTTTTATCGCACTGCTTTGCTTTATCTTGGCCAGGTCGCAGTTGTAAATGAGAACTTGTTCTCAACTGGCTTACTTGGTTAAATAAAGTGTAATAAAAAATAAAAAACTGTTCCCTACATGATATTCAAAGCTACACTACATGGTATTCACAACTAGCTACATGGTATTCACAGCTGGCCTACATGGTATTCACAGCTACCCTACATGGTACTCACAGCTACCCCAGATGGTATTCACAGCGACCTACATGATATTCACAGCGACCTACATAATGTTCACAACTACCCTACATGGTATTCACAGCTACCCTACATGATATTCACAGCTAGCTACATGAAATTAACAGCTACCGTACATGGTATTTACAGGCTCAGCTACCTACATGATATTCACAGCTAGATACATGATATTCACAGCTGCCCTACATGGTATTCACAGCTACCCTACATGATATTCACAGCTAGATACATGATATTAACAGCTACCTTACATGGTATTCACAGGCTCAGCTACCTACATGATATTCACAGCTAGATACATGCTATTCATAGCTACTCTACATGGTATTCACAACTAGCTACATGATATTCACAGCTAACCTACATGGTATCCACAGCTACCTGCATGATATTAACAGCTTCCCTACATGATATTCACAGGCACCCTACATGATATTCACAGGCTCAGCTAGCTACATGATATTCACAAGCCCAGCTAGCTACATGATATTCACAGGCTCAGCTAGCTACATGGTATTCACAGGCTCAGCTAGCTACATGATATTCACAGGCTCAGCTAGCTACATGGTATTCACAGGCTCAGCTAGCTACATGGTATTCACAGGCTCAGCTAGCTACATGGTATTCACAGGCTCAGCTAGCTACATGATATTCACAGGCTCAGCTAGCTACATGATATTCACAGGCTCAGCTAGCTACATGGTATTCACAGGCTCAGCTAGCTACATGGTATTCACAGGCTCAGCTAGCTACATGGTATTCACAGGCTCAGCTAGCTACATGATATTCACAGGCTCAGCTAGCTACATGATATTCACAGGCTCAGCTAGCTACATGATATTCACAGGCTCAACTAGCTACATGATATTCACAGGCTCAGCTAGCTACATGATATTCACAGGCTCAACTAGCTACATGATATTCACAGGCTCAGCTAGCTACATGATATTCACAGGCTCAGCTAGCTACATGATATTCACAGGCTCAGCTAGCTACATGATATCCACAGGCTCAGCTAGCTACATGATATTCACAGGCTCAGCTAGCTACATGATATTCACAGAATCAACTAGCTACATGATATTCACAGGCTCAGCTAGCTACATGATATTCACAGGCTCAACTAGCTACATGATATTCACAGGCTCAGCTAGCTACATGATATTCACAGGCTCAGCTAGCTACATGATATTCACAGGCTCAGCTAGCTACATGATATCCACAGGCTCAGCTAGCCCAATATGCATTCTTAAGGAGCCTAACGTTACCGTTACTCCTTAAGGTCCAAGGACCTTATATATGTTATTATCCTTCCACTCCCTCTCCACCTTCTCTTCCTCTGTATCTGCTGCTAAAGCCATCATTCCACTCCCTCCTCTCTACCTTCTCTTCCTCTGTATCTGCTGCTAAAGCCATCCTTCCACTCCCTCCTCTCTACCTTCTCTTCCTCTGTATCTGCTGCTAAAGCCATCATTCCACTCCCTCCTCTCTACCTTCTCTTCCTCTGTATCTGCTGCTAAAGCCAGCCTTCCACTCCCTCCTCTCTACCTTCTCTTCCTCTGTATCTGCTGCTAAAGCCATCATTCCACTCCCTCCTCTCTACCTTCTCTTCCTCTGTATCTGCTGCTAAAGCCATCCTTCCACTCCCTCTCTACCTTCTCTTCCTCTGTATCTGCTGGTAAAGGCATCATTCCACTCCCTCCTCTCTACCTTCTCTTCCTCTGTATCTGCTGCTAAAGCCATCCTTCCACTCCCTCCTCTCTACCTCCTCTTCCTCTGTATCTGCTGCTAAAGCCATCCTTCCACTCCCTCCTCTCTACCCCCTCTTCCTCTGTATCTGCTGCTAAAGCCAGCCTTCCACTCCCTCCTCTCTACCTCCTCTTCCTTTGTATCTGCTGCTAAAGCCAGCCTTCCACTCCCTCCTCTCTACCTTCTCTTCCTCTGTATCTGCTGCTAAAGCCAGCCTTCCACTCCCTCCTCTCTACCTTCTCTTCCTCTGTATCTGCTGCTAAAGCCATCCTTCCACTCCCTCCTCTCTACCTTCTCTTCCTCTGTATCTGCTGCTAAAGCCATCCTTCCACTCCCTCCTCTCTACCTCCTCTTCCTCTGTATCTGCTGCTAAAGCCATCCTTCCACTCCCTCCTCTCTACCTTCTCTTCCTCTGTATCTGCTGCTAAAGCCATCCTTCCACTCCCTCCTCTCTACCTCCTCTTCCTCTGTATCTGCTGCTAAAGCCATCCTTCCACTCCCTCCTCTCTACCTCCTCTTCCTCTGTATCTGCTGCAAAAGCCATCCTTCCACTCCCTCCTCTCTACCTTCTCTTCCTCTGTATCTGCTGCTAAAGCCAGCCTTCCACTCCCTCCTCTCTACCTCCTCTTCATCTGTATCTGCTGCTAAAGCCATCCTTCCACTCCCTCCTCTCTACCTCCTCTTCTTCTGTATCTGCTGCTAAAGCCAGCCTTCCACTCCCTCCTCTCTACCTTCTCTTCCTCTGTATCTGCTGCTAAAGCCATCCTTCCACTCCCTCCTCTCTACCTTCTCTTCCTCTGTATCTGCTGCTAAAGCCATCCTTCCACTCCCTCCTCTCTACCTCCTCTTCCTCTGTATCTGCTGCTAAAGCCAGCCTTCCACTCCCTCCTCTCTACCTTCTCTTCCTCTGTATCTGCTGCTAAAGCCAGCCTTCCACTCCCTCCTCTCTACCTCCTCTTCCTCTGTATCTGCTGCTAAAGCCAGCCTTCCACTCCCTCCTCTCTACCTTCTCTTCCTCTGTATCTGCTGCTAAAGCCATCCTTCCACTCCCTCCTCTCTACCTTCTCTTCCTCTGTATCTGCTAATAAAGCCATCCTTCCACTCCCTCCTCTCTACCTTCTCTTCCTCTGTATCTGCTGCTAAAGCCACCCTTCCACTCCCTCCTCTCTACCTCCTCTTCCTCTGTATCTGCTGCTAAAGCCAGTCTTCCACTCCCTCCTCTCTACCTTCTCTTCCTCTGTATCTGCTGCTAAAGCCAGCCTTCCACTCCCTCCTCTCTACCTCCTCTTCCTCTGTATCTGCTGCTAAAGCCAGCCTTCCACTCCCTCCTCTCTACCTTCTCTTCCTCTGTATCTGCTGCTAAAGCCATCCTTCCACTCCCTCCTCTCTACCTTCTCTTCCTCTGTATCTGCTGCTAAAGCCAGCCTTCCACTCCCTCCTCTCTACCTTCTCTTCCTCTGTATCTGCTGCTAAAGCCAGCCTTCCACTCCCTCCTCTCTACCTCCTCTTCCTCTGTATCTGCTGCTAAAGCCAGCCTTCCACTCCCTCCTCTCTACCTCCTCTTCCTCTGTATCTGCTGCTAAAGCCAGCCTTCCACTCCCTCCTCTCTACCTTCTCTTCCTCTGTATCTGCTGCTAAAGCCATCCTTCCACTCCCTCCTCTCTACCTTCTCTTCCTCTGTATCTGCTGCTAAAGCCATCCTTCCACTCCCTCCTCTCTACCTTCTCTTCCTCTGTATCTGCTGCTAAAGCCATCCTTCCACTCCCTCCTCTCTACCTCCTCTTCCTCTGTATCTGCTGCTAAAGCCAGCCTTCCACTCCCTCCTCTCTACCTTCTCTTCCTCTGTATCTGCTGCTAAAGCCAGCCTTCCACTCCCTCCTCTCTACCTCCTCTTCCTCTGTATCTGCTGCTAAAGCCAGCCTTCCACTCCCTCCTCTCTACCTTCTCTTCCTCTGTATCTGCTGCTAAAGCCATCCTTCCACTCCCTCCTCTCTACCTTCTCTTCCTCTGTATCTGCTGCTAAAGCCATCCTTCCACTCCCTCCTCTCTACCTTCTCTTCCTCTGTATCTGCTGCTAAAGCCAGCCTTCCACTCCCTCCTCTCTACCTTCTCTTCCTCTGTATCTGCTGCTAAAGCCAGCCTTCCACTCCCTCCTCTCTACCTCCTCTTCCTCTGTATCTGCTGCTAAAGCCAGCCTTCCACTCCCTCCTCTCTACCTCCTCTTCCTCTGTATCTGCTGCTAAAGCCATCCTTCCACTCCCTCCTCTCTACCTCCTCTTCCTCTGTATCTGCTGCTAAAGCCAGCCTTCCACTCCCTCCTCTCTACCTCCTCTTCCTCTGTATCTGCTGCTAAAGCCATCCTTCCACTCCCTCCTCTCTACCTCCTCTTCCTCTGTATCTGCTGCTAAAGCCAGCCTTCCACTCCCTCCTCTCTACCTTCTCTTCCTCTGTATCTGCTGCTAAAGCCATCCTTCCACTCCCTCCTCTCTACCTTCTCTTCCTCTGTATCTGCTGCTAAAGCCATCCTTCCACTCCCTCCTCTCTACCTCCTCTTCCTCTGTATCTGCTGCTAAAGCCAGCCTTCCACTCCCTCCTCTCTACCTTCTCTTCCTCTGTATCTGCTGCTAAAGCCAGCCTTCCACTCCCTCCTCTCTACCTCCTCTTCCTCTGTATCTGCTGCTAAAGCCAGCCTTCCACTCCCTCCTCTCTACCTTCTCTTCCTCTGTATCTGCTGCTAAAGCCATCCTTCCACTCCCTCCTCTCTACCTTCTCTTCCTCTGTATCTGCTGCTAAAGCCATCCTTCCACTCCCTCTCTATCTTCTTTTCCTCTGTATCTGCTGCTAAAGCCATCCTTCCACTCCCTCCTCTCTATCTTCTCTTCCTCTGTATCTGCTGCTAAAGCCAGCCTTCCACTCCCTCCTCTCTACCTCCTCTTCCTCTGTATCTGCTGCTAAAGCCAGCCTTCCACTCCATCCTCTCTACCTCCTCTTCCTCTGTATCTGCTGCTAAAGCCATCCTTCCACTCCCTCCTCTCTACCTCCTCTTCCTCTGTATCTGCTGCTAAAGCCATCCTTCCACTCCCTCCTCTCTACCTTCTCTTCCTCTGTATCTGCTGCTAAAGCCAGCCTTCCACTCCCTCCTCTCTACCTCCTCTTCCTCTGTATCTGCTGCTAAAGCCATCCTTCCACTCCCTCCTCTCTACCTCCTCTTCCTCTGTATCTGCTGCTAAAGCCAGCCTTCCACTCCCTCCTCTCTACCTTCTCTTCCTCTGTATCTGCTGCTAAAGCCATCCTTCCACTCCCTCCTCTCTACCTTCTCTTCCTCTGTATCTGCTGCTAAAGCCATCCTTCCACTCCCTCCTCTCTACCTCCTCTTCCTCTGTATCTGCTGCTAAAGCCAGCCTTCCACTCCCTCCTCTCTACCTTCTCTTCCTCTGTATCTGCTGCTAAAGCCAGCCTTCCACTCCCTCCTCTCTACCTCCTCTTCCTCTGTATCTGCTGCTAAAGCCAGCCTTCCACTCCCTCCTCTCTACCTTCTCTTCCTCTGTATCTGCTGCTAAAGCCAGCCTTCCACTCCCTCCTCTCTACCTTCTCTTCCTCTGTATCTGCTGCTAAAGCCATCCTTCCACTCCCTCCTCTCTACCTTCTCTTCCTCTGTATCTGCTGCTAAAGCCATCCTTCCACTCCCTCCTCTCTACCTCCTCTTCCTCTGTATCTGCTGCTAAAGCCAGCCTTCCACTCCCTCCTCTCTACCTTCTCTTCCTCTGTATCTGCTGCTAAAGCCAGCCTTCCACTCCCTCCTCTCTACCTCCTCTTCCTCTGTATCTGCTGCTAAAGCCAGCCTTCCACTCCCTCCTCTCTACCTTCTCTTCCTCTGTATCTGCTGCTAAAGCCATCCTTCCACTCCCTCCTCTCTACCTTCTCTTCCTCTGTATCTGCTGCTAAAGCCATCCTTCCACTCCCTCCTCTCTACCTTCTTTTCCTCTGTATCTGCTGCTAAAGCCATCCTTCCACTCCCTCCTCTCTACCTTCTCTTCCTCTGTATCTGCTGCTAAAGCCATCCTTCCACTCCCTCCTCTCTACCTTCTCTTCCTCTGTATCTGCTGCTAAAGCCATCCTTCCACTCCCTCCTCTCTACCTCCTCTTCCTCTGTATCTGCTGCTAAAGCCAGCCTTCCACTCCCTCCTCTCTACCTTCTCTTCCTCTGTATCTGCTGCTAAAGCCAGCCTTCCACTCCCTCCTCTCTACCTCCTCTTCCTCTGTATCTGCTGCTAAAGCCATCCTTCCACTCCCTCCTCTCTACCTCCTCTTCCTCTGTATCTGCTGCTAAAGCCATCCTTCCACTTCCTCCTCTCTAACTTCTCTTCCTCTGTATCTGCTGCTAAAGCCATCCTTCCACTCCCTCCTCTCTACCTTCTCTTCCTCTGTATCTGCTGCTAAAGCCATCCTTACACTCCCTCCTCTCTACCTTCTCTTCCTCTGTATCTGCTGCTAAAGCCATCCTTCCACTCCCTCCTCTCTACCTCCTCTTCCTCTGTATCTGCTGCTAAAGCCATCCTTCCACTCCCTCCTCTCTACCTTCTCTTCCTCTGTATCTGCTGCTAAAGCCATCCTTCCACTCCCTCCTCTCTACCTTCTCTTCCTCTGTATCTGCTGCTAAAGCCATCCTTCCACTCCCTCCTCTCTACCTTCTCTTCCTCTGTATCTGCTGCTAAAGCCATCCTTCCACTCCCTCCTCTCTACCTTCTCTTCCTCTGTATCTGCTGCTAAAGCCATCCTTCCACTCCCTCCTCTCTACCTCCTCTTCCTCTTTATCTGCTGCTAAAGCCATCCTTCCACTCCCTCCTCTCTACCTTCTCTTCCTCTGTATCTGCTGCTAAAGCCATCCTTCCACTCCCTCCTCTCTACCTTCTCTTCCTCTGTATCTGCTGCTAAAGCCATCATTCCACTCCCTCCTCTCTACCTTCCTTTCCTCTGTATCTGCTGCTAAAGCCATCCTTCCACTCCCTCCTCTCTACGTTCTCTTCCTCTGTATCTGCTGCTAAAGCCATCCTTCCACTCCCTCCTCTCTACCTCCTCTTCCTCTGTATCTGCTGCTAAAGCCATCCTTCCACTTCCTCCTCTCTAACTTCTCTTCCTCTGTATCTGCTGCTAAAGCCATCCTTCCACTCCCTCCTCTCTACCTTCTCTTCCTCTGTATCTGCTGCTAAAGCCATCCTTCCACTCCCTCCTCTCTACCTTCTCTTCCTCTGTATCTGCTGCTAAAGCCATCCTTCCACTCCCTCCTCTCTACCTCCTCTTCCTCTGTATCTGCTGCTAAAGCCATCCTTCCACTCCCTCCTCTCTACCTTCTCTTCCTCTGTATCTGCTGCTAAAGCCATCCTTCCACTCCCTCCTCTCTACCTTCTCTTCCTCTGTATCTGCTGCTAAAGCCATCCTTCCACTCCCTCCTCTCTACCTTCTCTTCCTCTGTATCTGCTGCTAAAGCCATCCTTCCACTCCCTCCTCTCTACCTTCTCTTCCTCTGTATCTGCTGCTAAAGCCATCCTTCCACTCCCTCCTCTCTACCTCCTCTTCCTCTGTATCTGCTGCTAAAGCCATCCTTCCACTCCCTCCTCTCTACGTTCTCTTCCTCTGTATCTGCTGCTAAAGCCATCCTTCCACTCCCTCCTCTCTACCTCCTCTTCCTCTGTATCTGCTGCTAAAGCCATCCTTCCACTTCCTCCTCTCTAACTTCTCTTCCTCTGTATCTGCTGCTAAAGCCATCCTTCCACTCCCTCCTCTCTACCTTCTCTTCCTCTGTATCTGCTGCTAAAGCCATCCTTCCACTCCCTCCTCTCTACCTTCTCTTCCTCTGTATCTGCTGCTAAAGCCATCCTTCCACTCCCTCCTCTCTACCTCCTCTTCCTCTGTATCTGCTGCTAAAGCCATCCTTCCACTCCCTCCTCTCTACCTTCTCTTCCTCTGTATCTGCTGCTAAAGCCATCCTTCCACTCCCTCCTCTCTACCTTCTCTTCCTCTGTATCTGCTGCTAAAGCCATCCTTCCACTCCCTCCTCTCTACCTTCTCTTCCTCTGTATCTGCTGCTAAAGCCATCCTTCCACTCCCTCCTCTCTACCTTCTCTTCCTCTGTATCTGCTGCTAAAGCCATCCTTCCACTCCCTCCTCTCTACCTTCTCTTCCTCTGTATCTGCTGCTAAAGCCATCCTTCCACTCCCTCCTCTCTACCTTCTCTTCCTCTGTATCTGCTGCTAAAGCCATTTTCTACCATTCTACATTTCAAACGTATGCCTCTAGCCCTAGGAAACTATTTTCCACCTCCTCCCTCCTTAGTCTTCTAACCCCTCCCCCTCCCTCCTCCCTCTCTGCGGACAACTTTGTCAACCCCTTTGAAAGAAGGTTGACGACATCTGTTCCTCATTCACTCAGCCTATTGAGTACTCTGGTCCCACTCACACAGAACTACCCATGACCTCTTTCTCCCCTCTCTCTCCAGATGACATCCTGCGACTAGTGAGGTCTGGCCGCCTGACAACTTGCCCGCTCGATCCCATACCCTCCTTCCTTCTCCAGACCATCTCTGGAGACCCTTCTCCCATTCCTCACTTCCCCCATCAACTTATCCCTGACCACTGCCTGTGTCCCCTCTGACTTCAAAATGACTCGAGTTGCTCCCCTCCTCAAGAAACCAACACTCGACTCATCTGACGTCAAAAACTATAGACCTGTATTCCTTCTTTCTTTTCTTTCCAAAACACATGAGCATGCTGTCTCTGATCAACTTTCTCATTATCTCTCTCAGAACGATCTTCTTGACCTTAACCAGTCTGGCTTCAAGACGGGTTACTCAACCGAGACTGCTCTTCTCTTTGTCAAGGAGGCAATCCTCTATCCTCTATCCTCTCTCCTCTATTCTCATTCTCCTAGATGTATCCGCTGCCTTCGACACCGTGAACCATCAGATCCTCCTCTCCACCCTCTCAGGGCTGGGCGTCTCAGGCGCTGCGCAGTCTTGGATTGCATCCTACCTGGGAGGCCGCTCCTACCACGTGACTTGGAGAGGATCTGTGTTTGCACCATGTACTTTCACTACTGGTGTCCCCCAGGGCTCGGTTCTATACCCTCTCCTCTTCTCTCTATACACCAAGTCACTTGGCTTCGTCATAACCTCACATGGCCTCTCCTATCATTGCTATGTGGATGACACTCAACTACTTTTCTCCTTCCCCCCTTCTGACACCCAGGTGGTGACACGCACATCTCTGTGTGCCTGGTAGATATCTCAACTTGGATGTCGGCCCACCACCTCAAGCTCAACAAGACGGAACTGCTCTTCCTCCTGGGAAGGCCTGCCCGCTCAAAGACCTCTTCATCATGGTTGACAACCCCACAGTGTCGCCCTCCCAGAGTGCAAAGAACTTTGGCGTGACCCTGGACAACACCCTGTCGTTCTCTGCAAACATCAAAGCTGTGACCCGCTCCTGCAGGTTCAAGCTCTACAACATCCGTATAGTACGACCCTGCCTCACACAGGAAGCAGCGCAGGTCCTAATCCAGGTGCTTGTCCTCTCCCGTCTGGACTACTGCAACTCGCTGTTGGCTGGGCTCCCCACTTGTGCCATCAAACCCCTGCAACTTATCCAGAACGCCGCAGCCCGCCTGGTTTTCAACCTTCCCAAGTTCTCCCATGTCACCCCGCTCCTCCGCACACTCCACTGGCTTCCAGTCGAAGCTCCCATCCACTACAAGACTATGGTGCTTATTTACAGAACAGCAAGAGGAACTGCCCCTCCCTACCTTCAGGCTATGCTCCAACCCTACACCCCAACCAGAGCCCCTATCTCCAGGCTATGCTCCAACCCTACACCCCAACCTGAGTCCCTATCTCCAGGCTATGCTCCATCCCTACACCCCAACCCGAGCACTCAGTTCTGCCACCTCAGGTCTCTTGGCCCTCCCACCCCTATGAGAGGTCAGCTCCCCCTCAGCCCAGTCCAAGCTCTTCTCTGTCCTGGTACCCCAATGGTGGAACCAGCTTCCCCCTGATGCTAGGACAGCAGAGTCCCTGCCCATCTTCCAAAAACATCTGAAATCCTACCTCTTTAAACAATATCTTAAATAATCCTCCTCCTCACCTCGACCCCCCCCCCCACCACCTTCTAGCTCTGTCTCTACTGATAGCTACGTTATTGAGGAGAAATTCACTTTCTATTCCTCTGTCTCTACTGATAGCTACGTTATTGAGGAGAAATTCACCTTCTATTCCTCTGTCTCTACTGATAGCTACGTTATTGAGGAGAAATTCACTTTCTATTCCTCTGTCTCTACTGATAGCTACGTTATTGAGGAGAAATTCACTTTCTATTCCTCTGTCTCTACTGATAGCTACGTTGTTGAGGAGAAATTCACTTTCTATTCCTCTGTCTCTACTGGTAGCTACGTTGTTGAGGATAAATTCACTTTCTATTCCTCTGTCTCTACTGATAGCTACGTTGTTGAGGAGAAATTCACTTTCTATTCCTCTGTCTCTACTGATAGCTACGTTGTTGAGGAGAAATTCACTTTCTATTCCTCTGTCTCTACTGATAACCCTAACCCTAACCCGCACTGACTGGAAGTCGCTCTGGATAAGAGTCTGGTCCCACCTAGCTACCTTCAGATGAATGCACTGACTGGAAGTCGCTCTGGATAAGAGTCTGGTCCCACCTAGCTACCTTCAGATGAATGCACTGACTGGAAGTCGCTCTGGATAAGAGTCTGGTCCCACCTAGCTACCTTCAGATGAATGCACTGACTGGAAGTCGCTCTGGATAAGAGTCTGGTCCCACCTAGCTACCTTCAGATGAATGCACTGACTGGAAGTCGCTCTGGATAAGAGTCTGGTCCCACCTAGCTACCTTCAGATGAATGCACTGACTGGAAGTCGCTCTGGATAAGAGTCTGGTCCCACCTAGCTACCTTCAGATGAATGCACTGACTGGAAGTCGCTCTGGATAAGAGTCTGGTCCCACCTAGCTACCTTCAGATGAATGCACTGACTGGAAGTCGCTCTGGATAAGAGTCTGGTCCCACCTAGCTACCTTCAGATGAATGCACTGACTGGAAGTCGCTCTGGATAAGAGTCTGGTCCCACCTAGCTACCTTCAGATGAATGCACTGACTGGAAGTCGCTCTGGATAAGAGTCTGGTCCCACCTAGCTACCTTCAGATGAATGCACTGACTGGAAGTCGCTCTGGATAAGAGTCTGGTCCCACCTAGCTACCTTCAGATGAATGCACTGACTGGAAGTCGCTCTGGATAAGAGTCTGGTCCCACCTAGCTACCTTCAGATGAATGCACTGACTGGAAGTCGCTCTGGATAAGAGTCTGGTCCCACCTAGCTACCTTCAGATGAATGCACTGACTGGAAGTCGCTCTGGATAAGAGTCTGGTCCCACCTAGCTACCTTCAGATGAATGCACTGACTGGAAGTCGCTCTGGATAAGAGTCTGGTCCCACCTAGCTACCTTCAGATGAATGCACTGACTGGAAGTCGCTCTGGATAAGAGTCTGGTCCCACCTAGCTACCTTCAGATGAATGCACTGACTGGAAGTCGCTCTGGATAAGAGTCTGGTCCCACCTAGCTACCTTCAGATGAATGCACTGACTGGAAGTCGCTCTGGATAAGAGTCTGGTCCCACCTAGCTACCTTCAGATGAATGCACTGACTGGAAGTCGCTCTGGATAAGAGTCTGGTCCCACCTAGCTACCTTCAGATGAATGCACTGACTGGAAGTCGCTCTGGATAAGAGTCTGGTCCCACCTAGCTACCTTCAGATGAATGCACTGACTGGAAGTCGCTCTGGATAAGAGTCTGGTCCCACCTAGCTACCTTCAGATGAATGCACTGACTGGAAGTCGCTCTGGATAAGAGTCTGGTCCCACCTAGCTACCTTCAGATGAATGCACTGACTGGAAGTCGCTCTGGATAAGAGTCTGGTCCCACCTAGCTACCTTCAGATGAATGCACTGACTGGAAGTCGCTCTGGATAAGAGTCTGGTCCCACCTAGCTACCTTCAGATGAATGCACTGACTGGAAGTCGCTCTGGATAAGAGTCTGGTCCCACCTAGCTACCTTCAGATGAATGCACTGACTGGAAGTCGCTCTGGATAAGAGTCTGGTCCCACCTAGCTACCTTCAGATGAATGCACTGACTGGAAGTCGCTCTGGATAAGAGTCTGGTCCCACCTAGCTACCTTCAGATGAATGCACTGACTGGAAGTCGCTCTGGATAAGAGTCTGGTCCCACCTAGCTACCTTCAGATGAATGCACTGACTGGAAGTCGCTCTGGATAAGAGTCTGGTCCCACCTAGCTACCTTCAGATGAATGCACTGACTGGAAGTCGCTCTGGATAAGAGTCTGGTCCCACCTAGCTACCTTCAGATGAATGCACTGACTGGAAGTCGCTCTGGATAAGAGTCTGGTCCCACCTAGCTACCTTCAGATGAATGCACTGACTGGAAGTCGCTCTGGATAAGAGTCTGGTCCCACCTAGCTACCTTCAGATGAATGCACTGACTGGAAGTCGCTCTGGATAAGAGTCTGGTCCCACCTAGCTACCTTCAGATGAATGCACTGACTGGAAGTCGCTCTGGATAAGAGTCTGGTCCCACCTAGCTACCTTCAGATGAATGCACTGACTGGAAGTCGCTCTGGATAAGAGTCTGGTCCCACCTAGCTACCTTCAGATGAATGCACTGACTGGAAGTCGCTCTGGATAAGAGTCTGGTCCCACCTAGCTACCTTCAGATGAATGCACTGACTGGAAGTCGCTCTGGATAAGAGTCTGGTCCCACCTAGCTACCTTCAGATGAATGCACTGACTGGAAGTCGCTCTGGATAAGAGTCTGGTCCCACCTAGCTACCTTCAGATGAATGCACTGACTGGAAGTCGCTCTGGATAAGAGTCTGGTCCCACCTAGCTACCTTCAGATGAATGCACTGACTGGAAGTCGCTCTGGATAAGAGTCTGGTCCCACCTAGCTACCTTCAGATGAATGCACTGACTGGAAGTCGCTCTGGATAAGAGTCTGGTCCCACCTAGCTACCTTCAGATGAATGCACTGACTGGAAGTCGCTCTGGATAAGAGTCTGGTCCCACCTAGCTACCTTCAGATGAATGCACTGACTGGAAGTCGCTCTGGATAAGAGTCTGGTCCCACCTAGCTACCTTCAGATGAATGCACTGACTGGAAGTCGCTCTGGATAAGAGTCTGGTCCCACCTAGCTACCTTCAGATGAATGCACTGACTGGAAGTCGCTCTGGATAAGAGTCTGGTCCCACCTAGCTACCTTCAGATGAATGCACTGACTGGAAGTCGCTCTGGATAAGAGTCTGGTCCCACCTAGCTACCTTCAGATGAATGCACTGACTGGAAGTCGCTCTGGATAAGAGTCTGGTCCCACCTAGCTACCTTCAGATGAATGCACTGACTGGAAGTCGCTCTGGATAAGAGTCTGGTCCCACCTAGCTACCTTCAGATGAATGCACTGACTGGAAGTCGCTCTGGATAAGAGTCTGGTCCCACCTAGCTACCTTCAGATGAATGCACTGACTGGAAGTCGCTCTGGATAAGAGTCTGGTCCCACCTAGCTACCTTCAGATGAATGCACTGACTGGAAGTCGCTCTGGATAAGAGTCTGGTCCCACCTAGCTACCTTCAGATGAATGCACTGACTGGAAGTCGCTCTGGATAAGAGTCTGGTCCCACCTAGCTACCTTCAGATGAATGCACTGACTGGAAGTCGCTCTGGATAAGAGTCTGGTCCCACCTAGCTACCTTCAGATGAATGCACTGACTGGAAGTCGCTCTGGATAAGAGTCTGGTCCCACCTAGCTACCTTCAGATGAATGCACTGACTGGAAGTCGCTCTGGATAAGAGTCTGGTCCCACCTAGCTACCTTCAGATGAATGCACTGACTGGAAGTCGCTCTGGATAAGAGTCTGGTCCCACCTAGCTACCTTCAGATGAATGCACTGACTGGAAGTCGCTCTGGATAAGAGTCTGGTCCCACCTAGCTACCTTCAGATGAATGCACTGACTGGAAGTCGCTCTGGATAAGAGTCTGGTCCCACCTAGCTACCTTCAGATGAATGCACTGACTGGAAGTCGCTCTGGATAAGAGTCTGGTCCCACCTAGCTACCTTCAGATGAATGCACTGACTGGAAGTCGCTCTGGATAAGAGTCTGGTCCCACCTAGCTACCTTCAGATGAATGCACTGACTGGAAGTCGCTCTGGATAAGAGTCTGGTCCCACCTAGCTACCTTCAGATGAATGCACTGACTGGAAGTCGCTCTGGATAAGAGTCTGGTCCCACCTAGCTACCTTCAGATGAATGCACTGACTGGAAGTCGCTCTGGATAAGAGTCTGGTCCCACCTAGCTACCTTCAGATGAATGCACTGACTGGAAGTCGCTCTGGATAAGAGCGTCTGCTAAATGACTAAAATGTAAAACATGAAAACATTTCAGAGGTAGACTGGCTCTGGCAGACAAAACATCTAAATGTGAATAGATTCTCTATTGTAATACGGTTCTAGAAACATAAAGCCCTTTTCTTTCATATCACATCAAAATAATTTCACAAATGCAAAATACACACTTACTGTACACTGTTTTAACCAGTTTCATCACCGTTGCAGCCGACAGTATTTTTCAGTGACAACACGTTTCTCTGGCAGCCTTCTTCCATTGCACACAGGTGTTTGGAGCATGCTAGATAGCTAATTAGCACAGGTGTTTGGAGCATGCTAGATAGCTAATTAGCACAGGTGTTTGGAGCATGCTAGATAGCTAATTAGCACAGGTGTTTGGAGCATGCTAGATAGCTAATTAGCACAGGTGTTTGGAGCATGCTAGATAGCTAATTAGCACAGGTGTTTGGAGCATGCTAGATAGCTAATTAGCACAGGTGTTTGGAGCATGCTAGATAGCTAATTAGCACAGGTGTTTGGAGCATACTAGATAGCTAATTAGCACAGGTGTTTGGAGCATGCTAGATAGCTAATTAGCACAGGTGTTTGGAGCATGCTAGATAGCTAATTAGCACAGGTGTTTGGAGCATGCTAGATAGCTAATTAGCACAGGTGTTTGGAGCATGCTAGATAGCTAATTAGCACAGGTGTTTGGAGCATGCTAGATAGCTAATTAGCACAGGTGGTTCCTCTGTCTTCCTTCTGTCTTCCGTAAACACGTGCTGTCACATGGAGATATGGCCGTGTGGGAACACTAACCTTATCAAGGTGTGTCTCAATTTAACATTATTTTTTTTCGAAAATAGGTTCTCGCTGATATAGCAATGTGTGTTAATGTTCAGACGGAGCGTCGGGGCTCTTAACACAACTCCCCCATACAGAAGGCGCCTTCGTCCAAGGACTCTTATGTGTAATCAGCCATCTACATGATATTCACAGCACACAGTTAGATTTCACTCCGTTGACAGAGATTCCCTGATCCTGGTCCTCCTTGTGTCCTATTTCCTTGTGTCCTATTTCCTTGTTGTACTGCCCATCTAAATGTGATAAATTATTATAAATGGCATCTTTCTTGACACGCATGCTATCAGTGTAGTTGAAGTGTGTGTGTGTTTCAGGATGAGCACAGGGGGAGACGAGGACTCAGTGACCCTGGAGTCTGTCAACTCTGTCACGCTCACCCAGGACAGTGACGGCAGTATCATACTACACTGTCCTACGCACGGTAACACACACACACATTATCTTCCACACACATACACATTATCTTCCACACGGTAACACACACACACATTATTTTCCACACGGTAACACACACACACACACACATTATCTTCCACACGGTAACACACACACATTATCTTCCACACGGTAACACACACACATTATCTTCCACACGGTAACACACACACACACACACACACACACATTATCTTCTACACGGTAACACACACACACATTATCTTCCACACACACACACACACACACACACATTATCTTCCACACACACACACACACACACACACATTATCTTCCACACGGTAACACACACACACACACATTATCTTCCACACGGTAACACACACACACACACATTATCTTCCACACGGTAACACACACACACATTATCTTCCACACGGTAACACACACACACACATTATCTTCCACACGGTAACACACACACACATTATCTTCCACACGGTAACACACACACACACATTATCTTCCACACGGTAACACACACACATTATCTTCCACACGGTAACACACACACATTATCTTCCACACAGTAACACACACACATTGACATTAGGTATATATCACATAACTCCTTTCAGATGACCGTGTGTGTGTGCGTGTGTGTACAGATGAGGACTCGGAGCCGATCCAGAAGACCAATGAGGAACAGACAGAGACAGACTCCGCCCCTCAGTTCTCTGTGGTCACCCTCCCCAGTGAGTTACACACACAGACTTGTTGTGGTTGGCTGATGGGGTGTGTGATGTCATACATTCTCAGAGGGAGCCGAAAGCATCGAGGTGGAAAAGGCTATATGGACACTCATGAAGATGACCGCTACTCAGAAAGCATCGAGGTGGAAAAGGCTATATGGACACTCATGAAGATGACCGCTACTCAGAAAGCATCGAGGTGGAAAAGGCTATATGGACACTCATGAAGATGACCGCTACTCAGAAAGCATCGAGGTGGAAAAGGCTATATGGACACTCATGAAGATGACCGCTACTCAGAAAGCATCGAGGTGGAAAAGGCTATATGGACACTCATGAAGATGACCGCTACTCAGAAAGCATCGAGGTGGAAAAGGCTATATGGACACTCATGAAGATGACCGCTACTCAGAAAGCATCGAGGTGGAAAAGGCTATATGGACACTCATGAAGATGACCGCTACTCAGAAAGCATCGAGGTGGAAAAGGCTATATGGACACTCATGAAGATGACCGCTACTCAGAAAGCATCGAGGTGGAAAAGGCTATATGGACACTCATGAAGATGACCGCTACTCAGAAAGCATCGAGGTGGAAAAGGCTATATGGACACTCATGAAGATGACCGCTACTCAGAAAGCATCGAGGTGGAAAAGGCTATATGGACACTCATGACGATGACCGCTACTCAGAAAGCATCGAGGTGGAAAAGGCTATATGGACACTCATGATGATGACCGCTACTCAGAAAGCATCGAGGCTATAGGGTTAGGGTTAGCCGATGACCGCTACTGCCAACAGTCACATCACAGAAGAGGGCTTAGTACACAGGTGTGTGTGTGTGTGTGTCTGCGCATGTGTGTGTGTCATTACATTATTTCAATTTAAATCAAGCTTTATTGATAAAAGTACCTACATCTTGTCACATCTTGTACATCTAGCTAGTAAGTTGGGAGAGGCGATTTCATTAATACAGTCAGAATAAATCTTTCAAATTGTATCAAAAGTTGCTATAAATTTAGCACGCAAAAAGGCTAGCTTGGTTGAAAGGACATGATGTCACTCAATTACTGAAATGATTGCAATATATAGCTTATCCAGAGTCCTGAAATGAGAGTGTGATTATGAGCTGTCTGGGCTGCCTCAGCAACAGCTTTCACAGCAGCAGCATCATGACAATCTGTGGTTTTAAACAAGTATCTACCTTTTTAGTTGTTGTTGTGCAATCCTTCATTTGTTTAAACAACAACAAAGTGACAAAAACTTCAGATAGGGGTTTGAGAAATGTTCCAGTTGATGTCAGGATAGATAGTCTGAGGCTGTTGACCATCTGGCAGTGAATAGTAGGTTAATAACACATCTATAATTTCCTTACAGCATGGATGACCCTCAGAACAGGGAGATCAAGGCCATTGAATGGCAGAAGTTGCTACAGGACTATCACTGTGGAGAAGATGATATGTCACTTCAGAGTCAAGTGTTGAAAAGGTCCTGGAGGTGTACAAACGTGCAACTACAACAACATTCTGTACCAGAACCTCAACGTCGATGAAGTTGACCGCTACAGAGATAGAAAAGGTCAACCTGCGTTGAGTCTCGTTCTTTAAGTCCAGCAATCCGTGCATCAACGAGGATGGAACCCCTTTCTGGCGGCAGGTAGCTTAGTGATTAAGAGCGTTGTGCCAGTAACCGAAAGGTCGCTGGTTCTAATCCCCGAGCCGACTAGGTGAAAAATCTGTCGATGTGCCCTTGAGCAAGGCACTTAACCCTAATTGCTCCTGTAAGTCGCTCTGGATAAGAGCGTCTGCTAAATTACCAATTTATTTTATTTATTTATTATGGGAGGCAGGAGGGTCCTGGAATGCCAGTTTGGGCCTAAAAGGGAAACATGAAAAGAAATGTGAGAGGGAAGAAAGTAGATGGACACCATCATATCAATGAGATGAACTATGAACCTCCGAGAAAAACAAGAAAATACTTCTGACACAGGACACAAGGAAGAAGGCCTGTGAAGCCAAAATCATGATGAGACTAATCCACAGGTTCCCACAGCACCAAGTGTCTGGGAAGAAAAACAAGCCCAAAAAACAAGCCCATGCAAAAGGAAGACTTGGGCAAGATGTCCAAGAAGGAAAGGAAGTGACAAGAGAAGAAAGATACTTCATCAGCCTACCCCTGAGTCATGCACACACAAACCACAGCCTTGGAGGTTGGTCGGGCATGGAGCAAACCATCCATCCACAGATCACAGCCTTGGAGGCTCGTCGGGCATGGAGCAAACCATCCATCCACAGATCATTGCCTTGGAGTCTGGTCGGGCATGGAGCAAACCATCCATCCACAGATCATTGCCTTGGAGGCTGGTCGGGCATGGAGCAAACCATCAATCCACAGATCATTGCCTTGGAGGCTCGTCGAGCATGGAGCAAACCATCCATCCACAGATCATTGGACAGGTCGGGCATGGAGCAAACCATCCATCCACAGATCATTGGACAGGTCGGGCATGGAGCAAACCATCCATCCACAGATCATTGCCTTGGAGGCTCGTCGGGCATGGAGAAAACCATCCATCCACAGATCATTGCCTTGGAGGCTCGTCGGGCATGGAGCAAACCATCCATCCACAGATCATTGCCTTGGAGGCTGGTCGGGCATGGAGCAAACCATCCATCCACAGATCATTGCCTTGGAGGCTGGTCGGGCATGGAGCAAACCATCCATCCACAGATCATTGCCTTGGAGGCTGGTCGGGCATGGAGCAAACCATCCATCCACAGATCATTGCCTTGGAGGCTGGTCGGGCATGGAGCAAACCATCCATCCACAGATCATTGCCTTGGAGGCTCGTCGGGCATGGAGCAAACCATCCATCCACAGATCACAGCCTTGGAGGCTCGTCGGGCATGGAGCAAACCATCCATCCACAGATCATTGCCTTGGAGGCTCGTCGGGCATGGAGCAAACCATCCATCCACAGATCATTGCCTTGGAGGCTCGTCGGGCATGGAGCAAACCATCCATCCACAGATCATTGGACAGATCGGGCATGGAGCAAACCATCCATCCACAGATCATTGGACAGGTCGGGCATGGAGCAAACCATCCATCCACAGATCATTGCCTTGGAGGCTGGTCGGGCATGGAGCAAACCATCCATCCACAGATCATTGAACAGATCAAACTACTGGTGGCTGAGGACGGACACCATGGAGATACAAGCCTCATTGAGACATTATGTCAAAACAACCATGTCAGACACAGCTGCCCCCAGTGAACTAGACCGGGCATACTATCCACGACTCAAGGACATAAAAACACCACATCTATCTTACCACAGGGGGCATCGATGACAACAAACCATCTACCACAGGAGATACATAAAAACACCACATCTATCTTACCACAGGGGGCATCGATGACAACAAACCATCTACCACAGGAGATACATAAAAACACCACATCTATCTCACCACAGGGGGCATCGATGACAACAAACCATCTACCACAGGAGATACATAAAAACACCACATCTATCTCACCACAGGGGGCATCGATGACAACAAACCATCTACCACAGGAGATACATAAAAACACCACATCTATCTCACCACAGGGGGCATCGATGACAACAAACCATCTACCACAGGAGATACATAAAAACACCACATCTATCTCACCACAGGGGGCATCGATGACAACAAACCATCTACCACAGGAGATACATAAAAACACCACATCTATCTCACCACAGGGGGCATCGATGACAACAAACCATCTACCACAGGAGATACATAAAAACACCACATCTATCTTACCACAGGGGGCATCGATGACAACAAACCATCTACCACAGGAGATGAAGGGCCTTGCTGCTCAGACAGCAGTCCCATGAGGAAGGTATGGAGCACCTGTACTGAACAATACATGGGAAACACAGTGTTTGTTATTAGTGTGACCAGCCTTCTATATGTCCAGCAGATCCTGTTACGTTCCCCAGCAAGAAACCAAAAACTGTCACTCAAACCGAAGGGGGAACTAACAACCAAAATGAAACAGGAGGGGTTCTGAAAGACACTGTCACGGACGTTGAAAGACGGGTCAGAACAAGGCGCAGCGTGAAATGCATACATGTTTATTATAAAGATAAACACACAAACAAAAACAACAAAACAACCTAACGTGAAGTCCTCAGGCTAAACACAAATACAAGCCTCTAACACGGAACAAGATCCCACCACTAATGATTGCCAACAGGCTGCCTAAGTATGATCCCCAATCAGAGACAACGAGCGACAGCTGTCTCTGATTGGGAATCACACCCGGCCAAACATAGAAATACAACACCTAGACTGAGAACATAGAAATACTAACATAGAACTCCACACTCTGACTCAACATACTAGAGTCCCATAAGTCAGAGCGTGACAGTAACCCCCCCCCCAAAGGTGCGGACTCCGACCGCACAAACCTGACATAACAGGGTAGGGTCCGGGTGGGCATTCCGCCTCGGAGGCGGATCCGGGCGTGACGACCACATTCTCTCAGCTCCCCATTGCGCCCCTGGTCTGGTCTGGACCTCGGCGCGCTGCTTCCCCTCTCCTTCCTCCCACGATGTACCACGCCCTGTCTGGACCCTGGTGTGGGAGACCCCGAACCTGGAGAGGGACTGACGTCTGGGTCTGGACTGGAGCCGCTGACCGGAGCTGGACTGGGCAACGGTGGAGCGGACTGCTGTGGCTCCGGAGTGGAGCTGCTGACCGGAGCTGGACTGACCCCGGTGGAGCGGACTGCTCTGGTTCCGGAGTGGAGCCGCTGACCGGAGCTGGAGTAGGCACCGGTGGAGCGGACTGCTCTAGCTCCGTAGTGGATCCGCTGACCGGAGCTGGACTAGGCACCGGTGGAGCGGCTGCTTTGGCTCCGGAGTGGAGCTGCTGACCGGAGCTGGACTGGAGACACGCACCACTGGCCTGGTGCGAGGAACAGGTACGGGTCGTACCGGGCTGGCGATATGCACCACTGGTCTGGTGCGAGGAACAGGAACGGGCCGGGTCGGACTGGGAACACGCACCACTACCTTGGTGCGAGACGCAGGCACAAGGTGTACCGGACTGGGAACTGACGTTAGAGATCTCCGACTGTACCAGTCTTTCACTCTCCGCGCCCAGTCCTCCTCCCACGAGTGCAGTGGTCGGGGCTCTTCTCCATCGATCCCCAACCACCCTTTTAGCCCCCCCAAAACATTTTCTTGGGGCTGTCTCTCGGGCTTCCTCCTCGGCCGGCGCCTTCTGTGTTGCCGTTGCTCCTCTCTAAACCAGGCCTCCACTGTCTCCTCCCAAGGACGGTGATCCATCCCAGCCTGAATCTCCTCCCATGTCCAGGATCCCTTTCCATCCAGGATCTCCTCCCATGTCCAGGATGTCTGCTCCTGGGCACGCTGCTTGGTCCGTGTTTGGTGGGATCTTCTGTCACGGACGTTGAAAGACGGGTCAGAACAAGGCGCAGCGTGAAATGCATACATGTTTATTATAAAGATAAACACACAAACAAAAACAACAAAACAACGTAACGTGAAGTCCTCAGGCTAAACACAAATACAAGCCTCTAACACGGAACAAGATCCTACCACTAATGATGCCAACAGGCTGCCTAAGTATGATCCCCAATCAGAGACAACGAGCGACAGCTGTCTCTGATTGGGAATCACACCCGGCCAAACATAGAAATACAACACCTAGACTGAGAACATAGAAATACTAACATAGAACTCCACACTCTGACTCAACATACTAGAGTCCCATAAGTCAGGGCGTGACAGACACTCATGGGGGGGTCCACTGGAGGTTGACTAGCAACAACAACTGGGACCTAAAAGACACCCACCATGAGACCCACTGAATCTGCCCAAGAAGAGGCCAACAAAATGAAAAACCACACCAAACTTAAAGACAGGAAGCAAACTAAAAAGTGAAGCAAAATGAAAGCAGGGAAGATCAGATAAAGGATTGTTTTTTAAAAAATCAAATAGGGACGCCAGCTAAAGGTGTTAATCCACATCTCTCAAGACAACTGGGCCATGTCTAGACTTTACAGTTCATGCAGCTTTGGTATTCTGATCATGGAAATCCGAAAGCGTCATGGCGTCTACACCTACATGTAAATGTGTCTACCGTGTCCACAGTGTGTCCAAATTCCCTTTTCCCGTGCTATATTCAAATGCCAGTTTGCATTCTACAAAACGGTGGATCAGGCCAAATATGATAATAACACAACAACAACTGATGGCAGAAGCTAACTACGGTAGCTAACTAGCCAGCTAACCTCTGTAGCTAGCCAACAAGCTAGCAAGCAACGCTAAAGGGATTGCAAACGGGTTAGCATAACTCTAGTTTTTCTAAAAACTAGCTAGCTGGTTAGCATTTTTTGAGGCCAGCAAGCACGTTCCTCACATGCTGGGAACGTATTTCCTCCATCGTTATAATGAAAATGTGCCTCTCGGTCCCAAAACACACGTTTTCTGGAGACTTGTGGGAGGAGTGCTGATGACGTCATCCACTGTATGCGCTTTCGGTAGCCTGATGGCGTCCAGACTGAGGAGAAATCTGCACACACCTAACCCTGACCACCTCCTGAAGTGGAACACAATGCATCCCTGACCACCTCCTGAAGTGGAACACAATGCATCCCTGACCACCTCCTGAAGTGGAACACAATGCATCCCTGACCACCTCCTGAAGTGGAACACAATGCATCCCCTGACCACCTCCTGAAGTGGAACACAATGCATCCCTGACCACCTCCTGAAGTGGAACACAATGCATCCCCTGACCACCTCCTGAAGTGGTGAGACAGATCTGCACACAATGCATCCCCTGACCACCTCCTGAAGTGGTGAGACAGATCTGAACACAATGCATCCCTGACCACCTCCTGAAGTGGTCACAGATCTGCACACAATGCATCCCTGACCACCTCCTGAAGTGGTGAGGCAGATCTGAACACAATGCATCCCTGACCACCTCCTGAAGTGGTGAGGCAGATCTGAACACAATGCATCCCTGACCACCTCCTGAAGTGGAACACAATGCATCCCTGACCACCTCCTGAAGTGGAACACAATGCATCCCTGACCACCTCCTGAAGTGGAACACAATGCATCCCTGACCACCTCCTGAAGTGGAACACAATGCATCCCCTGACCACCTCCTGAAGTGGAACACAATGCATCCCTGACCACCTCCTGAAGTGGAACACAATGCATCCCCTGACCACCTCCTGAAGTGGTGAGACAGATCTGCACACAATGCATCCCCTGACCACCTCCTGAAGTGGTGAGACAGATCTGAACACAATGCATCCCTGACCACCTCCTGAAGTGGTCACAGATCTGCACACAATGCATCCCTGACCACCTCCTGAAGTGGAACACAATGCATCCCTGACCACCTCCTGAAGTGGAACACAATGCATCCCTGACCACCTCCTGAAGTGGAACACAATGCATCCCTGACCACCTCCTGAAGTGGAACACAATGCATCCCTGACCACCTCCTGAAGTGGAACACAATGCATCCCTGACCACCTCCTGAAGTGGAACACAATGCATCCCCTGACCACCTCCTGAAGTGGAACACAATGCATCCCCTGACCACCTCCTGAAGTGGTGAGGCAGATCTGAACACAATGCATCCCTGACCACCTCCTGAAGTGGAACACAATGCATCCCTGACCACCTCCTGAAGTGGAACACAATGCATCCCTGACCACCTCCTGAAGTGGAACACAATGCATCCCTGACCACCTCCTGAAGTGGAACACAATGCATCCCTGACCACCTCCTGAAGTGGAACACAATGCATCCCTGACCACCTCCTGAAGTGGTGAGGCAGATCTGAACACAATGCATCCCTGACCACCTCCTGAAGTGGAACACAATGCATCCCTGACCACCTCCTGAAGTGGTGAGGCAGATCTGAACACAATGCATCCCTGACCACCTCCTGAAGTGGAACACAATGCATCCCTGACCACCTCCTGAAGTGGAACACAATGCATCCCTGACCACCTCCTGAAGTGGTGAGGCAGATCTGCACACAATGCATCCCCTGACCACCTCCTGAAGTGGAACACAATGCATCCCTGACCACCTCCTGAAGTGGAACACAATGCATCCCTGACCACCTCCTGAAGTGGAACACAATGCATCCCTGACCACCTCCTGAAGTGGTGAGGCAGATCTGAACACAATGCATCCCTGACCACCTCCTGAAGTGGTGAGGCAGATCTGAACACAATGCATCCCTGACCACCTCCTGAAGTGGTGAGGCAGATCTGAACACAATGCATCCCTGACCACCTCCTGAAGTGGTGAGGCAGATCTGAACACAATGCATCCCTGACCACCTCCTGAAGTGGTCAGACAGATCTGAACACAATGCATCCCTGACCACCTCCTGAAGTGGTGAGGCAGATCTGAACACAATGCATCCCTGACCACCTCCTGAAGTGGTGAGGCAGATCTGAACACAATGCATCCCTGACCACCTCCTGAAGTGGTGAGGCAGATCTGAACACAATGCATCCCTGACCACCTCCTGAAGTGGAACACAATGCATCCCCTGACCACCTCCTGAAGTGGAACACAATGCATCCCTGACCACCTCCTGAAGTGGTGAGGCAGATCTGAACACAATGCATCCCTGACCACCTCCTGAAGTGGTCAGACAGATCTGAACACAATGCATCCCTGACCACCTCCTGAAGTGGTCAGACAGATCTGAACACAATGCATCCCTGACCACCTCCTGAAGTGGTGAGGCAGATCTGAACACAATGCATCCCTGACCACCTCCTGAAGTGGTGAGGCAGATCTGAACACAATGCATCCCTGACCACCTCCTGAAGTGGTGAGGCAGATCTGCACACAATGCATCCCTGACCACCTCCTGAAGTGGTCACAGATCTGAACACAATGCATCCCTGACCACCTCCTGAAGTGGAACACAATGCATCCCTGACCACCTCCTGAAGTGGAACACAATGCATCCCTGACCACCTCCTGAAGTGGAACACAATGCATCCCTGACCACCTCCTGAAGTGGAACACAATGCATCCCCTGACCACCTCCTGAAGTGGAACACAATGCATCCCTGACCACCTCCTGAAGTGGAACACAATGCATCCCCTGACCACCTCCTGAAGTGGTGAGACAGATCTGCACACAATGCATCCCCTGACCACCTCCTGAAGTGGTGAGACAGATCTGAACACAATGCATCCCTGACCACCTCCTGAAGTGGTCACAGATCTGCACACAATGCATCCCTGACCACCTCCTGAAGTGGTGAGGCAGATCTGAACACAATGCATCCCTGACCACCTCCTGAAGTGGTGAGGCAGATCTGAACACAATGCATCCCTGACCACCTCCTGAAGTGGAACACAATGCATCCCTGACCACCTCCTGAAGTGGAACACAATGCATCCCTGACCACCTCCTGAAGTGGAACACAATGCATCCCTGACCACCTCCTGAAGTGGAACACAATGCATCCCCTGACCACCTCCTGAAGTGGAACACAATGCATCCCTGACCACCTCCTGAAGTGGAACACAATGCATCCCCTGACCACCTCCTGAAGTGGTGAGACAGATCTGCACACAATGCATCCCCTGACCACCTCCTGAAGTGGTGAGACAGATCTGAACACAATGCATCCCTGACCACCTCCTGAAGTGGTCACAGATCTGCACACAATGCATCCCTGACCACCTCCTGAAGTGGAACACAATGCATCCCTGACCACCTCCTGAAGTGGAACACAATGCATCCCTGACCACCTCCTGAAGTGGAACACAATGCATCCCTGACCACCTCCTGAAGTGGAACACAATGCATCCCTGACCACCTCCTGAAGTGGAACACAATGCATCCCCTGACCACCTCCTGAAGTGGTGAGGCAGATCTGAACACAATGCATCCCTGACCACCTCCTGAAGTGGAACACAATGCATCCCTGACCACCTCCTGAAGTGGAACACAATGCATCCCTGACCACCTCCTGAAGTGGAACACAATGCATCCCTGACCACCTCCTGAAGTGGAACACAATGCATCCCTGACCACCTCCTGAAGTGGAACACAATGCATCCCTGACCACCTCCTGAAGTGGTGAGGCAGATCTGAACACAATGCATCCCTGACCACCTCCTGAAGTGGAACACAATGCATCCCTGACCACCTCCTGAAGTGGTGAGGCAGATCTGAACACAATGCATCCCTGACCACCTCCTGAAGTGGAACACAATGCATCCCTGACCACCTCCTGAAGTGGAACACAATGCATCCCTGACCACCTCCTGAAGTGGTGAGGCAGATCTGCACACAATGCATCCCCTGACCACCTCCTGAAGTGGAACACAATGCATCCCTGACCACCTCCTGAAGTGGTGAGGCAGATCTGAACACAATGCATCCCTGACCACCTCCTGAAGTGGAACACAATGCATCCCCTGACCACCTCCTGAAGTGGAACACAATGCATCCCTGACCACCTCCTGAAGTGGTGAGGCAGATCTGAACACAATGCATCCCTGACCACCTCCTGAAGTGGTCAGACAGATCTGAACACAATGCATCCCTGACCACCTCCTGAAGTGGTCAGACAGATCTGAACACAATGCATCCCTGACCACCTCCTGAAGTGGTGAGGCAGATCTGAACACAATGCATCCCCTGACCACCTCCTGAAGTGGTGAGGCAGATCTGAACACAATGCATCCCTGACCACCTCCTGAAGTGGTGAGGCAGATCTGAACACAATGCATCCCCTGACCACCTCCTGAAGTGGTGAGGCAGATCTGAACACAATGCATCCCTGACCACCTCCTGAAGTGGTGAGGCAGATCTGAACACAATGCATCCCCTGACCACCTCCTGAAGTGGTCACAGATCTGAACACAATGCATCCCTGACCACCTCCTGAAGTGGTCAGACAGATCTGAACACAATGCATCCCTGACCACCTCCTGAAGTGGTGAGGCAGATCTGAACACAATGCATCCCTGACCACCTCCTGAAGTGGTCAGACAGATCTGAACACAATGCATCCCTGACCACCTCCTGAAGTGGTCACAGATCTGAACACAATGCATCCCTGACCACCTCCTGAATTGGTCAGACAGATCTGAACACAATGCATCCCTGACCACCTCCTGAAGTGGTGAGGCAGATCTGCACACAATGCATCCCTGACCACCTCCTGAAGTGGTCACAGATCTGAACACAATGCATCCCTGACCACCTCCTGAAGTGGTCAGACAGATCTGAACACAATGCATCCCTGACCACCTCCTGAAGTGGTGAGGCAGATCTGAACACAATGCATCCCTGACCACCTCCTGAAGTGGTGAGGCAGATCTGAACACAATGCATCCCCTGACCACCTCCTGAAGTGGTGAGGCAGATCTGAACACAATGCATCCCTGACCACCTCCTGAAGTGGTCAGACAGATCTGAACACAATGCATCCCTGACCACCTCCTGAAGTGGTGAGGCAGATCTGAACACAATGCATCCCCTGACCACCTCCTGAAGTGGTGAGGCAGATCTGAACACAATGCATCCCCTGACCACCTCCTGAAGTGGTGAGGCAGATCTGAACACAATGCATCCCTGACCACCTCCTGAAGTGGTGAGGCAGATCTGAACACAATGCATCCCCTGACCACCTCCTGAAGTGGTCACAGATCTGAACACAATGCATCCCTGACCACCTCCTGAAGTGGTCAGACAGATCTGAACACAATGCATCCCTGACCACCTCCTGAAGTGGTGAGGCAGATCTGAACACAATGCATCCCTGACCACCTCCTGAAGTGGTCAGACAGATCTGAACACAATGCATCCCTGACCACCTCCTGAAGTGGTCACAGATCTGAACACAATGCATCCCTGACCACCTCCTGAAGTGGTCAGACAGATCTGAACACAATGCATCCCTGACCACCTCCTGAAGTGGTGAGGCAGATCTGAACACAATGCATCCCCTGACCACCTCCTGAAGTGGTGAGGCAGATCTGAACACAATGCATCCCTGACCACCTCCTGAAGTGGTGAGGCAGATCTGAACACAATGCATCCCCTGACCACCTCCTGAAGTGGTGAGGCAGATCTGAACACAATGCATCCCTGACCACCTCCTGAAGTGGTCAGACAGATCTGAACACAATGCATCCCCTGACCACCTCCTGAAGTGGTGAGGCAGATCTGAACACAATGCATCCCTGACCACCTCCTGAAGTAGTCAGACAGATCTGAACACAATGCATCCCTGACCACCTCCTGAAGTGGTGAGGCAGATCTGAACACAATGCATCCCTGACCACCTCCTGAAGTGGTCAGACAGATCTGAACACAATGCATCCCTGACCACCTCCTGAAGTGGTGAGGCAGATCTGAACACAATGCATCCCTGACCACCTCCTGAAGTGGTCAGACAGATCTGAACACAATGCATCCCTGACCACCTCCTGAAGTGGTGAGGCAGATCTGAACACAATGCATCCCTGACCACCTCCTGAAGTGGTCAGACAGATCTGAACACAATGCATCCCTGACCACCTCCTGAAGTGGTGAGGCAGATCTGAACACAATGCATCCCTGACCACCTCCTGAAGTGGTCAGACAGATCTGAACACAATGCATCCCTGACCACCTCCTGAAGTGGTGAGGCAGATCTGAACACAATGCATCCCTGACCACCTCCTGAAGTGGTGAGGCAGATCTGAACACAATGCATCCCTGACCACCTCCTGAAGTGGTGAGGCAGATCTGAACACAATGCATCCCTGACCACCTCCTGAAGTGGTCACAGATCTGAACACAATGCATCCCCTGACCACCTCCTGAAGTGGTCACAGATCTGAACACAATCAGACCACAAAGAGACTTTTGTACGTCTAGACCCGTCTTTTCAATGCGATCTTCGTATTCTGATAGCAGAAGTCGCATGTAAGTGTCAAGTGTCTAGGGCGGCAGGTAGCTTAGTGGGTAAGAGCGTTGTGCCAGTAACCGAAAGGTCGCTGGTTCTGAGCCGACTAGGTGAAAAATCTGTCGATGTGCCCTTAAGCAAGGCACTTAACCCTAATTGCTCCTGTAAGTCGCTCTGGATAAGAGCGTCTGCTAAATGACTAAAATGTAATAATGTAAATGTAAAGTGTAGACATGACCCTGGAGCACTGGGCCGGCCACTCTTAAATATCACCTGGGCCAGCATAGGTGTAACACATACTGACTGACGAAGTGACACCAATCGGTGCGCCCAACATGCTAATGTCCAACTTGGAAATATAAATGGAAAAACCAAAATCCTGTAACAATC
This sequence comes from Coregonus lavaretus, assembly GCF_964263955.1. NCBI lineage: Eukaryota > Metazoa > Chordata > Actinopteri > Salmoniformes > Salmonidae > Coregonus > Coregonus lavaretus. The sequence continues at coordinate 55,459 of NW_028159418.1, forward strand.
CTGATGTCGGAGCTGTTGTTGCTGGCGGCTGGTGTCCTTGCTGTGCTGTGGAGGGTTCTGCTCCTGCTTCACCTTGTTCCTGTAGGTTCTTCTCCTGCTTCACCTTGTTCCTGTAGGTTCTTCCCTTGGTTCTTCTCCTGCTTCACCTTGTTCCTGTAGGTTCTTCCCTTGGTTCTTCTCCTGCTTCACCTTGTTCCTGTAGGTTCTTCCCTTGGTTCTTCTCCTGTTTCACCTTGTTCCTGTAGGTTCTTCTCCTGCTTCACCTTGTTCCTGTAGGTTCTTCTCCTGCTTCACCTTGTTCCTGTAGGTTCTGCTCCTGTTTCACCTTGTTCCTGTAGGTTCTTCTCCTGCTTCACCTTGTTCCTGTAGGTTCTGCTTTGCTTCACCTTGTTCCTGTAGGTTCTTCCCTTGGTTCTTCTCCTGCTTCACCTTGTTCCTGTAGGTTCTTCCCTTGGTTCTTCTCCTACTTCACCTTGTTCCTGTAGGTTCTTCTCCTACTTCACCTTGTTCCTGTAGGTTCTGCTTTGCTTCACCTTGTTCCTGTAGGTGCCCAGCTGATAATGCAGTCATTCTCCTCCTTTAGGGACCCAAAGACTGCTCAGTTAATCGCTACCATTGTGTCGCTAAGTTGTCGTAGTGCTGCTGCAAATGTACATTGTCCCAGGGGCGTTGGCAGTCATAATGTAAGGAACCTAACTCCCCTGAATACCTCTGTCAATCCTACAGCTATTGGATGCAGTAATCATGTGCCTATGAACCTGAGTTATGCTGTTAGCACTGAGGCGATTTGCCCTAGTAGGAAGTCCACTGTGTGCAGCTCACCCTGCACTATCAGCTCAAATATAAATATCACTGTCATGTCAACCTTTGACAAGCCTCCCAGGAAAGCAATAAAAACAATCAAGAATCCCAGAGAAGAGCTAAACACAGCCCACATGAACACATGGAGCCTAAGAAACAAGGTTCATGAAATGGATAACTTGCTAGTAACGGATACTGACTGTCTCTGAAACTCCCTTAGGTAATACCTGGGATGATACAGCCCTTAGATAATACCTGGGATGATACAGCCCTTAGGTAATACCTGGGATGATACAGCCCTTAGGTAATACCTGGGATGATACAGCCCTTAGGTAATACCTGGGATGATACAGCCCTTAGGTAATACCTGGGATGATACAGCCCTTAGGTAATACCTGGGATGATACAGCCCTTAGGTAATACCTGGGATGATACAGCCCTTAGGTAATACCTGGGATGATACAGCCCTTAGGTAATACCTGGGATGGTACAGCCCTTAGGTAATACCTGGGATGATACAGCCCTTAGGTAATACCTGGGATGATACAGCCCTTAGGTAATACCTGGGATGATACAGCCCTTAGGTAATACCTGGGATGATACAGCCCTTAGGTAATACCTGGGATGATACAGCCCTTAGGTAATACCTGGGATGATACAGCCCTTAGGTAATACCTGGGATGATACAGCCCTTAGGTAATACCTGGGATGATACAGCCCTTAGGTAATACCTGGGATGATACAGCCCTTAGGTAATACCTGGGATGATACAGCCCTTAGGTAATACCTGGGATGATACAGCCCTTAGGTAATACCTGGGATGATACAGCCCTTAGGTAATACCTGGGATGGTACAGCCCTTAGGTAATACCTGGGATGGTACAGCCCTTAGGTAATACCTGGGATGGTACAGCCCTTAGGTAATACCTGGGATGGTACAGCCCTTAGGTAATACCTGGGATGGTACAGCCCTTAGGTAATACCTGGGATGATACAGCCCTTAGGTAATACCTGGGATGATACAGCCCTTAGGTAATACCTGGGATGATACAGCCCTTAGGTAATACCTGGGATGATACAGCCCTTAGGTAATACCTGGGATGATACAGCCCTTAGGTAATACCTGGGATGATACAGCCCTTAGGTAATACCTGGGATGATACAGCCCTTAGGTAATACCTGGGATGATACAGCCCTTAGGTAATACCTGGGATGATACAGCCCTTAGGTAATACCTGGGATGATACAGCCCTTAGGTAATACCTGGGATGATACAGCCCTTAGGTAATACCTGGGATGATACAGCCCTTAGGTAATACCTGGGATGATACAGCCCTTAGGTAATACCTGGGATGATACAGCCCTTAGGTAATACCTGGGATGATACAGCCCTTAGGTAATACCTGGGATGATACAGCCCTTAGGTAATACCTGGGATGATACAGCCCTTAGGTAATACCTGGGATGATACAGCCCTTAGGTAATACCTGGGATGGTACAGCCCTTAGGTAATACCTGGGATGATACAGCCCTTAGGTAATACCTGGGATGATACAGCCCTTAGGTAATACCTGGGATGGTACAGCCCTTAGGTAATACCTGGGATGGTACAGCCCTTAGGTAATACCTGGGATGGTACAGCCCTTAGGTAATACCTGGGATGATACAGCCCTTAGGTAATACCTGGGATGGTACAGCCCTTAGGTAATACCTGGGATGGTACAGCCCTTAGGTAATACCTGGGATGGTACAGCCCTTAGGTAATACCTGGGATGGTACAGCCCTTAGGTAATACCTGGGATGATACAGCCCTTAGGTAATACCTGGGATGATACAGCCCTTAGGTAATACCTGGGATGATACAGCCCTTAGGTAATACCTGGGATGATACAGCCCTTAGGTAATACCTGGGATGATACAGCCCTTAGGTAATACCTGGGATGATACAGTGGAAGTGGCAATACATGGTTATAACATCTACAGAAGAGACAGGAATGCCAACGGTGGAGGTGTTGCCGTGTATGTTCAGAGCCATATTCCTGTAAAGCTTAGAGAGGATCTCATGTCAGATGCTGTTGAGTAATATGGCTACAGGTTCACCTGCCTCACCTAAAGCCCATTCTGGTGGTAATATGGCTACAGGTTCACCTGCCTCACCTAAAGCCCATTCTGGTGGTAATATGGCTACAGGTTCATCTGCCTCACCTAAAGCCCATTCTGGTGGTAATATGGCTACAGGTTCACCTGCCTCACCTAAAGCCCATTCTGGTGGTAATATGGCTACAGGTTCACCTGCCTCACCTAAAGCCCATTCTGGTGGTAATATGGCTACAGGTTCATCTGCCTCATCTAAAGCCCATTCTGGTGGTAATATGGCTACAGGTTCACCTGCCTCATCTAAAGCCCATTCTGGTGGGAAGCTGCTATAGACCACCAAGTGCTAACAGTCAGTATCTGGATAACATGTGAAATGCTTGATAATGTATGTGATATCAACAGAGTCGTGTGGTCTGGTTCCACAAAGAGGGACTTAGGAAAAGTACAATTGGCCCAGAACAGGGCAGCACGGCTGGCCCTTAAATGTACACTGAGAGCTAACAATAATATGCATGTCAATCTCTCCTGGCTCAAAGTAGAGGAGAGATTGACTTCATCACTACTTGTGTTTGTGAGAAGTATTGACATGTTGAATGCACCGAGCTGTCTGTTTAAGCTCCTAACACACAGCTTGGATTCCCATGCATACCCCACAAGACATGCCACCAGAGGTCTCTTCACAGTCCCCAAGTCCAGAACAGACTATGGGAGGCGCACAGTACTACATAGAGCCATGACTACATGGAACTCTCTTCCACATCAAGTAACTGATGCAAACAGTACAATCAGATTTGAAAAACCAACTAAAATACACCTTATGGAACAGCGGGGACTGTAAAGAGACACAAACACAGGCACAGAAACATGCATTCACACACACATTATAACATACACACTATACACGCACACACATTATAACATACACACTATACACACACACACACAATAACATCCACACTATACACACACACACACAATAACATCCACACTATACACACACACACATGATAACATCCACACTATACACACACACACACACACAATAACATCCACACTATACACACACACACACAATAACATCCACACTATACACACACACACACGATAACATCCACACTATACACACACACACGATAACATCCACACTACCCGGAACATATCCCAGTCCGCGTGATCAAAACAATCTTGAAGCGTGGATTCCGATTGGTCAGACCAGCGTTGAATAGTCCTTAGTACGGGTAGTTCCTGTTTGAGTTTCTGCCTATAGGAAGGGAGAAGCAAAATGGAGTCGTGGTCAGATTTGCCGAAAGGAGGGCGGGGGAGGGCCTTATAACCATTCTGGAAGTTTGAATAGCAATGGTCGAGGATTTTAGCAGCGCGAGTACAACAGTCGATATGTTGATAGAACTTCGGCAGCCTAGTGCTCAAATTTGCTTTGTTAAAATCCCCGGCTACAATAAATGCAGCCTCAGGATATGTGGTTTCCAGTTTGCATAAGGTCCAGTGAAGTTCTTTGAGGGCCGTCGTGGTATCGGCTTGAGGGGGGATATACACGGCCGTGACTATAACCAAAGAGAATTCTCTTGGGAGATAATACGGTCGGCATTTGATAGTGAGGTATTCTAGGTCGGGTGAACAGAGGGACTTGAGTTCCTCTATGTTACTACAATTACACCATGAGTCATTAATCATGAAACACACACCTCCACCCTTCTGCTTCCCGGAGAGATATTTATTCCTGTCTGCGCGATGAACTGAGAACCCATCTGGCTGGACCGATTCCGACAGAATATCCCAAGAGAGCCATGTTTCCGTGAAACAGAGTATGTTACAGGCCTTGATGTCTCTCTGGAAGGAAATCCTTGCCCGGAGTTCATCGAGCTTGTTAACCAAAGACTGAACATTAGCGAGTAGTACACTTGGAAGCGGTGGGTGGTGTGCGCGCCTCCTAAGTCGAACCAGCAGGCCGCTCCGAGTGCCTCTCCTCCGCCGGCGATGTTTTGGGTCAGCCGCTGGAATCAGTTCAGTTGCCCTGGGGAGAGCAAACAAAGGATCTGCTTCGGGATAGTTGTATTCCTGGTCGTAATGCTGGTGAGTTACCGCCGCTCTGATAACCAATAGTTTTTCCCGGCTGTTTGTAATGATACAAAACACTTTCTGAGCTAATAATGTAAAAAATAATACATAAAAAAACAAAATGCTGCAAAGTTTCCTAAGAGCTAGTCGCGAGGCCGCCATCTTCGTCAACGCCAGGGTTAACTTACACACTATACACACACACATGATAACATACACACTATACACACACACATGATAACATACACACTATACACACACACACGATAACATCCACACTATACACACACAAACATGATAACATGCACACTATACACACACACACACGATAACATACACACTATACACACACGTACACATGGATTTTGTGTTGTAGATATGTGGTAGTAGAGTAGGGGCCTGAGGGAACACACTTAATGTGTTGTGAAATCTGTTGTGAATGTATTGTAATGTTTTTAAAAGTGTGTAACTGCCTTAAATTTTGCTGGACCCCAGGAAGAGTAGCTGCTGCCTTGGCAGGAACTAATGGGGATCCATAATAAACCCTAGGAAGAGTAGCTGCTGCCTTAACAGGAACTAATGGGGATCCATAATAAACCCCAGGAAGAGTCTGCTGCCTTGGCAGGAACTAATGGAGATCCATAATAAACCCCAGGAAGAGTAGCTGCTGCCTTGGCAGGAACTAATGGGGATCCATAATAAACCCCAGGAAGAGTAGCTGCTGCCTTGGCAGGAACTAATGGGGATCCATAATAAACCCCAGGAAGAGTAGCTGCTGCCTTGGCAGGAACTAATGGGGATCCATAATAAACCCCAGGAAGAGTAGCTGCTGCCTTGGCAGGAACTAATGGGGATCCATAATAAACCCTAGGAAGAGTAGCTGCTGCCTTAACAGGAACTAATGGGGATCCATAATAAACCCCAGGAAGAGTCTGCTGCCTTGGCAGGAACTAATGGAGATCCATAATAAACCCCAGGAAGAGTAGCTGCTGCCTTGGCAGGAACTAATGGGGATCCATAATAAACCCCAGGAAGAGTAGCTGCTGCCTTGGCAGGAACTAATGGGGATCCATAATAAACCCCAGGAAGAGTAGCTGCTGCCTTGGCAGGAACTAATGGGGATCCATAATAAACCCCAGGAAGAGTAGCTGCTGCCTTGGCAGGAACTAATGGGGATCCATAATAAACCCCAGGAAGAGTAGCTGCTGCCTTGGCAGGAACTAATGGGGATCCATAATAAACCCCAGGAAGAGTAGCTGCTGCCTTGGCAGGAACTAATGGGGATCCATAATAAACCCCAGGAAGAGTAGCTGCTGCCTTGGCAGGAACTAATGGTGATCCATAATAAACCCCAGGAAGAGTAGCTGCTGCCTTGGCAGGAACTAATGGGGATCCATAATAAACCCTAGGAAGAGTAGCTGCTGCCTTAACAGGAACTAATGGGGATCCATAATAAACCCCAGGAAGAGTCTGCTGCCTTGGCAGGAACTAATGGAGATCCATAATAAACCCCAGGAAGAGTAGCTGCTGCCTTGGCAGGAACTAATGGGGATCCATAATAAACCCCAGGAAGAGTAGCTGCTGCCTTGGCAGGAACTAATGGGGATCCATAATAAACCCCAGGAAGAGTAGCTGCTGCCTTGGCAGGAACTAATGGGGATCCATAATAAACCCCAGGAAGAGTAGCTGCTGCCTTGGCAGGAACTAATGGGGATCCATAATAAACCCTAGGAAGAGTAGCTGCTGCCTTAACAGGAACTAATGGGGATCCATAATAAACCCCAGGAAGAGTCTGCTGCCTTGGCAGGAACTAATGGAGATCCATAATAAACCCCAGGAAGAGTAGCTGCTGCCTTGGCAGGAACTAATGGGGATCCATAATAAACCCCAGGAAGAGTAGCTGCTGCCTTGGCAGGAACTAATGGGGATCCATAATAAACCCCAGGAAGAGTAGCTGCTGCCTTGGCAGGAACTAATGGGGATCCATAATAAACCCCAGGAAGAGTAGCTGCTGCCTTGGCAGGAACTAATGGGGATCCATAATAAATACAAATAGGGCCTCCACCTGGACAACACACACACACTAGAGAACAATATATTTAATCATATTCATAGTTCAGTTATTTCAGTTTATCTCTCCTATCAAATCCTCTGTTAAAGCCTTATTATATTCACACAAATACAATCTATTAAATTGTAATACTGTGTCCCTTGATGAATTTGCTCCAAGCGTTCCTTCCAATAAATCACAAGCAGGTACCTGATTCCACTTGGATTGATATTTGATGGGATCAGGTGTGTGTCTGAGTTGATTGCAAGTTGTAAATGAGTTAACACAGAATCCTCCATAATACAATATTTATTATTTATCAAATACGTGATTTATATGTACTTTCTCCCCGACGTGTTAGAACGCTTTCAAAAATCGTTGATACCGTAAATGTTTCTAGTCCGATGACTGACAATGGACCAATGGGAATGCTCCGGGTTGCCAGATAAGTTTATTTCTTGAATTATTCTAGATGGAAACGTTGTCCCACTACAAAATCATAAACAAATGTTTCATTTTATTTTGTTGATATCTGTTGACAGTTTGGAGACCTGTAGTTTGTAGGACACCTTTAGATTTGAACCTTCTTCTTTGATGAGGTGTAACGGCGGTTGGCATCCAATTCGCTGATTACCGCCGCCTACTAGACTGGTGTACTCCCTTTATATTTTGCTTGAAAAATAAAATAAAGAAATACCCTACCATCTAACACTACACTCACAAATTCAAAAATATTATTAATAATTAACACCACCCTACTCCACTATTTAAATATACTCACTCCTACCTCATGCCTTCAACCTGAAATCACCACTCAACACACCCTGTAACTCTTCTGATGTCAAGTCTCGCACACACACAAATACCTCTCTGCAGCTGCCACCACAACCTCAATTTTATAATAATAATTTTCTTCGACTTACGTTCCATCCCTGCAGTACAAATAATAACCATTGCTATAAATGCAAAAAATCCAATCTTACTGAAACATACAGCTGTGGAAAAAATTAAGAGACCACTGCAAAATTATACGTTTCTCTGGTTTTACTATTTATAGGTATGTGTTTAGGTAAAATTAAAAATGTTGTTTTATTCTATAAACTACTGACAACATTTCTACCAAATTCCAAATAAAAATATTGTCATTTAGAGCATTTATTAGCAGAAAATGACAACTGGTCAAAATAACAAAAAAGATGCAGTGTTGTCAGACCTCGAATAATGCAAAGAAAATAAGTTCATGTTCATTTTTAAACAACACAATACTAATGTTTTAACTTAGGAAGAGTTCAGAAATCAATATTTGGTGGAATAACCCTGATTTTCAATCACAGCTTTCATGCGTCTTGGCATGCTTTCCACCAGTCTTTCACATCGATGTTGGGTGACTTTATGCCACTCCTGGCACAAACATTCAAGCAGCTCGGCTTTGTTTGATGGCTTGTGACCATCCATCTTCCTCTTGATCACATTCCAGAAGTTTTCAATGGGGTTCAGGTCTGGAGATTGGGCTGGCCATGACAGGGTCTTGATCTGGTGGTCCTCCATCCACACCTTGATTGACCTGGCTGTGTGGCATGGCGATTGCCCTTCTGGAAAAACCAATCCTCAGAGTTGGGGAACAATGTCAGAGCAAAAGGAAGCAAGTTTTCTTCCAGGACAACCTTGTACGTCGCTTGATTCATGCATCCTTCACAAAGACAAATCTGCCCGATTCCAGCCTTGCTGAAGCACCCCCAGATCATCACCGATCCTCCACCAAATGTCACAGTGGGTGCGAGACACTGTGGCTTGTAGGCCTCTCCAGGTCTCCGTCTAACCATTAGACGACCAGGTGTTGGGCAAAGCTGAAAATTGGACTCATCAGAGAAGATGACCTTACTCCAGTCCTCTACGGTCCTATCCTTATGGTCTTTTGCAAACCTCAGCCTGGCTCTTCTTTGCTTCTCATTGATGAAGGGCTTTTTTCTAGCTTTGCACGACTTCAGCCCTGCCCCTAGGAGCCTGTTTCGAACCGTCCTCGCCGTGCACTTCACCCCAGCTGATGTTTGCCATTCTTTCTGTAGGTCACTTGATGTCATCCTACGGTTGTTGAGTGACATTCGAATGAGTTGGCGGTCATCCCGGTCCGTAGAGAGTCGTTTTCGCCCTCTGCCGGTCTGTAGCTTTGTTGTCCCCAATGTCTGCTGCTTGACCTTGTTCTTATGAACCGCCGTCTTTTACATTTTAAGGATGGAAGCAACCTGACGCTCACTGTATCCCTCTGCCAGTAAAGCCAGAATTGAACCCTTCTTTTCCTCACTCAAAACTTTCCTTTTCAACTCTTTTGGCATGGTCAATAGTTATTTTTTGATTCATATTACTTTTGAGGTACTATTAGCACTGTTTTTGCCATCCAGTTGGTCCTATTGCAAGAGGATAGTGATGACCACAGCAGTGGTTTTTATACTTTTCCTCGTTAAATAAGATTTAGTTCAGGTGATCACCTAATCAGTACCTAATTCAGTAGAATGAGGTGTGCCTGTGTTGGAATTCAACAGACACTGGAATGGAATGGCTGTCATACATGTAGAGATGCTGATTTGAGAAGAATGTGCAATGGTCTCTTAATGTTTTCCACAGCTGTATATCACTTGTTGGCCAATCCCTCTACTACTCCCCCCCCCCCCCCCCCTCCCCTGTTGGCCAATCCCTCTACTACTCCCCCCCCCCCCCCCCCTCCCCTGTTGGCCAATCCCTCTACTACTCCCCCCCCCCCCCCTCGACCCATCTTCCTCTACTTTCTTCCCTGCCTCAGCATATGACAACTTCTGCACTACTGTAACCCTGGAAACCTCAACCTGCCTCTCTCGCACGGGACATGTCTGATCCCCAGCCCCATGGCCACCCCTATAATTAGCACATCCCACTACTTTCCCCAATGCTGCACATCCCTTAGTCTCCTGCCCTTCTGGACACCTTGGAACCTCCATCCTACTGCTGCCACACGCCCATGAGGTTGTGGGCAGATCTCTAGAGTTGAACCAAAGCAAAGATTGTCTATTATATTGACAAGATAGTCGATTGACTGCTCTAACAATGAAAATATATGTCCTCAAAGATGGAAGGCAGGTGGGAGGAGGCAAGATCTGGTGGGACCATTCTAGCCAATGAGAGGGCAGATACGTGTCAACAACAGGCCATAGAGAGAGATCGTGACATATTTCGGCCTGAGTAAAACTTCTCACTTTGCCTCTTCCTCTCTGACCAAAGCAACTGCAGAAACTCAGTTTCCCGTCCTTATCTGGCAACCCTCATGCCTTCTCTATCAGAGGGTCGTCACTAGTTAACACAGCCACAAAGTCATAACCCCCCCCCCCCCCGCCTATTTCTACAATGTATCTTCTTAAAATCTGATTTTAAAACAAACACTGCTAACCATATACCTAACCTTAAATTAAGACCTTTTTTTTGTTCATGATTTTTTACGATTTTGCTTTTGTGGCTGTCTTATCTAGCGGAAACCCCACCAGAGTGGTTCTCCATCCTGGCATTTGCCTCCATCCTGGTCTCTCCGAAGTGCCCGGACCAAAAACAGGAAGTAAGTAACAAAATCAAACGTATAATTCAGTTTCTGCTTGGGACTCGATGTGGTAAAAGGATAGAGCCAATGAAACGAGCTGCAACATAAACACAACGCAGAATAAAACGCTGAAATGTCGACCCTACTGCGTAGACACCAAGAGCTGCAATTTCTGAACTAACATGGCGTCGGAGACTTTTCGTCTTCTTTCATTTAGCTGGCATGCTAGCTAGTTAGCATTATGTGCTATGGCTAACGTTAACTACCAGCACAGGGCCTCCAACCGCTAAAAGCCTGGCTGTGTAAAATATGGATACGTTGCTGCTACTGTTTTATCTATCCTGTTGCCTAGTCACTTTACACCTACCTGTATGTACATATCTACCTCAACTGTTACTATTTATTATCTATCCTGTTGTCTAGTCACTTTACCCCTACCTATATGTACAGATCTACCTCAACTGTTACTATTTATTATCTATCCTGTTGTCTAGTCACTTTACCCCTACCTATATGTACATATCTACCTCAATAACCTCGTACCCCTGCACATTGACTCGGTACTGGTACCCCGTGTATATGGCCAAGTTATCGTTGTTCATTGTGTATTTATTCCTCATTATTTATCCATATTTTTCTCTGCATTGTTGGGAAGGGCCCGTAAGCGTTTCACTGTTAGTCTACACCTGTTTATGAAGCATGTGACAAATAAAAGTTGATTTGATGTTGCCGTTGTTGCAACGCCACTATTTTGACCTCGACACAGCTGTAAAAGCCTTACTTAAAGAACGAAACTAGCTAGCTAAATAATTCGTGTTTTAGCCCAAGTGCATTAGCTAGCAGGTAGCTAGTGCTACTACTACGACTGGGTGCATCTCATTCCTATTAGTTAGTTGGCTTCCTTCACTCGTCTCCTCCTGTCATGCACTGATCAGGGGCTAAACAAGCAACCCTACATGATATCCACAGGCTCAGCTAGCTACATGATATTCACAGGCTCAGCTAGCTACATGATATCCACAGGCTCAGCTAGCTACATGATATCCACAGGCTCAGCTAGCTACATGATATCCACAGGCTCAGCTACCCTACATGATATCCACAGGCTCAGCTAGCTACATGATATTCACAGGCTCAGCTAGCTACATGATATCCACAGGCTCAGCTAGCTACATGGTATTCACAGGCTCAGCTAGCTACATGATATCCACAGGCTCAGCTAGCTACATGGTATTCACAGGCTCAGCTAGCTACATGATATCCACAGGCTCAGCTAGCTACATGGTATCCACAGGCTCAGCTAGCTACATGATATCCACAGGCTCAGCTAGCTACATGGTATTCACAGGCTCAGCTACCTACATGATATCCACAGGCTCAGCTAGCTACATGATATTCACAGGCTCAGCTAGCTACATGGTATCCACAGGCTCAGCTAGCTACATGGTATTCACAGGCTCAGCTACCTACATGATATCCACAGGCTCAGCTAGCTACATGATATTCACAGGCTCAGCTAGCTACATGGTATCCACAGGCTCAGCTAGCTACATGATATCCACAGGCTCAGCTAGCTACATGGTATTCACAGGCTCAGCTAGCTACATGATATCCACAGGCTCAGCTAGCTACATGATATCCACAGGCTCAGCTAGCTACATGAAATCCACAGGCTCAGCTAGTTACATAGAATTCACAGGCTCAGCTAGCTACATGGTATTCACAGGCTCAGCTAGCTACATGATATCCACAGGCTCAGCTAGCTACATGGTATTCACAGGCTCAGCTAGCTACATGATATCCACAGGCTCAGCTAGCTACATGATATCCTACCCTACACGATATCCACAGGCTCAGCTACCCTACACGATATCCACAGGCTCAGCTACCCTACATGATATTCACAGACTCAGCTAGCTACATGATATCCACAGGCTCAGCTAGCTACATGGTATTCACAGGCTCAGCTACCTACATGATATCCACAGGCTCAGCTAGCTACATGGTATTCACAGGCTCAGCTAGCTACATGATATCCACAGGCTCAGCTAGCTACATGGTATTCACAGGCTCAGCTACCTACATGATATCCACAGGCTCAGCTAGCTAGATGATATCCACAGGCTCAGCTAGCTACATGATATCCACAGGCTCAGCTAGCTACATGATATCCACAGGCTCAGCTAGCTACATGATATCCACAGGCTCAGCTAGCTACATGGTATTCACAGGCTCAGCTAGCTACATGATATCCACAGGCTCAGCTAGCTACATGATATTCACAGGCTCAGCTAGCTACATGGTATTCACAGGCTCAGCTAGCTACATGATATTCACAGGCTCAGCTAGCTACATGATATTCACAGGCTCAGCTAGCTACATGATATCCACAGGCTCAGCTAGCTACATGGTATTCACAGGCTCAGCTAGCTACATGATATCCACAGGCTCAGCTAGCTACATGATATCCACAGGCTCAGCTAGCTACATGAAATCCACAGGCTCAGCTAGTTACATAGAATTCACAGGCTCAGCTAGCTACATGGTATTCACAGGCTCAGCTAGCTACATGATATTCACAGGCTCAGCTAGTTACATGATATTCACAGGCTCAGCTAGCTACATGATATTCACAGGCTCAGCTAGCTACATGATATTCACAGGCTCAGCTAGCTACATGATATCCACAGGCTCAGCTAGCTACATGATATTCACAGGCCCAGCTAGCTACATGGTATTCACAGGCTCAGCTAGCTACATGATATCCACAGGCTCAGCTAGCTACATGATATCCACAGGCTCAGCTAGCTACATGATATCCACAGGCTCAGCTAGTTACATGATATTCACAGGCTCAGCTAGCTACATGATATTCACAGGCTCAGCTAGCTACATGATATTCACAGGCTCAGCTAGCTACATGATATCCACAGGCTCAGCTAGCTACATGATATTCACAGGCCCAGCTAGCTACATGGTATTCACAGGCTCAGCTAGCTACATGATATCCACAGGCTCAGCTAGCTACATGATATCCACAGGCTCAGCTAGCTACATGATATCCACAGGCTCAGCTAGCTACATGAGATCCACAGGCTCAGCTAGCTACATGATATCCACAGGCTCAGCTAGCTACATGGTATTCACAGGCTCAGCTAGTTACATGGTATTCACAGGTTCAGCTAGCTACATGTTATTCACAGGCTCAGCTAGTTACATGGTATTCACAGGCTCAGCTAGCTACATGGTATTCACAGGCTCAGCTAGCTACATGGTATTCACAGGCTCAGCTAGTTACATGGTATTCACAGCACACAGTTAGTTATATTTGACTCAGTTGAGAGATTCACTGATCCAGATCCTGGTCCTCTTTTTGTCCTATTTGCTTGTGTCCTATTTCCTTGTGTCCTATTTCCTTGTGTCCTATTTCCTTGTTGTACTGCCCATCTAAATGTGATAAATTATTATAAATGGCATCTTTCTTGACACGCATGCTATCAGTGTAGTTGAAGTGTGTGTGTGTTTCAGGATGAGCACAGGGGGAGACGAGGACTCAGTGACCCTGGAGTCTGTCAACTCTGTCACGCTCACCCAGGACAGTGACGGCAGTATCATACTACACTGTCCTACGCACGGTAACACACACACACATTATCTTCCACACACACACACACACACACACAAACACACACACACACACACACATTATCTTCCATACAGTAACACACACATTGGCCGTGTTCGAGAGAATCAAAACCGTGATGTATCATGGGTAAATTGACTGACTGACTGATGTACAAATAATATTGAGTAGCTATTTATGATGCAGGGCAGTTCATTATGATGCAGGGTGGTTAGTTATGATGCAGGGTGGTTAGTTATGATGCAGGGTAGTTAGTTATGATGCAGGGTGGTTAGTTATGATGCAGGGCAGTTCATTATGATGCAGGGAGGTT
>NW_028159418.1:75000-91126 GCF_964263955.1 Coregonus lavaretus
TATGAGGTCCGCCACAGGAAAGGAAGACCCAGAGTTACCTCTGCTGCAGAGGATAAGTTCATTAGAGTTACCAGCCTCAGAAATTGCAGCCCAAATAAATGCTTCACAGAGTTCAAGTAACAGACACATCTCAACATCAACTGTTCAGAGGAGACTGTGTGAATCAGGCCTTCATGGTCGAATTGCTGCAAAGAAACCACTACTAAAGGACACCAATAAGAAGAACAGACCTGCTTGGGCCAAGAAACACGAGCAATGGACATTAGACCGGTGGAAATATGTCCTTTGGTCTGGTGTCCAAATTTGAGATTTTTGGTTCCAACTGCCGTGTCTTTGTGAGACGCAGTGTGGGTGAACGAATGATCTCTGCATGTGTAGTTCCCACCGTAAAGCATGGAGGAGGAGGTGTTATGGTGTCGGGGTGCTTTGCTGGTGACACTGTCAGTGATTTATTTAGAATTCAAGGCACACTTAACCAGCATGGCTACCACAGCATTCTGCAGCGATACGCCATCCCATCTGGTTTGGGCTTAGTGGGACTATCATTTGTTTTTCAACAGGACAATGACCCAACACACCTCCAGGCTGTGTAAGGGCTATTTGACCAAGAAGGAGAGTGATGGAGTGCTGCATCAGATGACCTGGCCTTCACAATCTCCCAACCTCAACCCAATTGAGATGGTTTGGGATGAGTTGGACCGCAGAGTGAAGGAAAAGCAGCCAACAAGTGCTCAGCATATGTGTGAACTCCTTCAAGACTGTTGGAAAAGCATTCCAGGTGAAGCTGGTTGAGAGAATGCCAAAAGTGTGCAAAGGGTGGCTACTTTGAAGAATCTAAAATCTGAAAAATATTTTGATTTGTTTAACACATTTTTGGTTACTACATGATTCCATATGTGTTATTTCATAGTTTTGATGTCTTCACTATTATTCTATAATGTAGAAAATAGTAAAAAATTAAGAAAAACCCTGGAATGAGTAGGTGTGTCCAAACTATTGACTGGTATTGTGTATGGGGCAGCAGCCTCTAAGGTGCAGGGTTGAGGAACCGGGTGGTAGCCGGCTAGTGATGGCTATTTAACAGTCTGATGGCCTTGAGATAGAAGCTGTTTTTCATTCTCTCGGTCCCAGCTTTGATGCACCTGTACTGACCTCGCCTTCTGGATGATAGCGGGGTGAACAGGCAGTGGCTCGGGTGGTTGTTGTCCTTAATTATCTTTTTGGCCTTCCTGTGACATCGGGTGCTGTAGGTGTCCTGGAGGGCTGGTAGTTTGCCCCCGGTGATGCTTTGTTCAGACCGTGTGTGTGTGTGTGTGTGTGTGTGTGTGTGTGTGTGTGTGTGTGTAGGGTCGGGGTATGGAGGACCCAGCTGAGATAATCTTTGAGATGTCTAAAGAGGAGCGTAAGGATTTCTACCGCAGCGTGGCCTGGGGTCTGAACCGACCGCTGTTCGCCGTCTACCGACGAGTCCTCCGCATGTACGATAACCGCAACCATGTGGGCAAGTCAGTACTCACCCCCCTCCCCACAGACATCATCATAACACACCCCACCTCCCACACAGAGTTGTAGTGGTTTGGTGTGTGTGTGTGTGTGTGTGTGTAAGCTGATGTGTGTTTTTGTTATAAAGGTACTCTCCTGAGGAGATCCACAAGCTGAAAGAGTGAGTATGACATCACTTCCTCCTAACAATGTGTAAACAGTCAATGTGTGCAGCAGTCTGAGGATGTGTGTGTGTGCAGGTTGAGGCAGAAGCACGGTAATGACTGGGCCACTATAGGAGCGGCTCTGGGCCGCAGCGCCTCGTCTGTTAAAGACCGCTGCCGACTGATGAAGGACACCTGCAACACAGGTCAGACGCTTTATCCTGGAGGGGTTATGCTTTAGGAAGCGGGACTGCAACACAGGTCAGACGCTATCCTGGAGGGGTTATGTTTTAGGAAGCGGGACTGCAACACAGGTCAGACGCTTTATCCTGGAGGGGTTATGCTTTAGGAAGCGGGACTGCAACACAGGTCAGACGCTTTATCCTGGAGGGGTTATGTTTTAGGAAGCGGGACTGCAACACAGGTCAGACGCTTTATCCTGGAGGGGTTATGCTTTAGGAAGCGGGACTGCAACACAGGTCAGACGCTTTATCCTGGAGGGGTTATGCTTTAGGAAGCGGGACTGCAACACAGGTCAGACACTTTATCCTGGAGGGGTTATGCTTTAGGAAGCGGGACTGCAACACAGGTCAGACGCTTTATCCTGGAGGGGTTATGCTTTAGGAAGCGGGACTGCAACACAGGTCAGACGCTTTATCCTGGAGGGGTTATGTTTTAGGAAGCGGGACTGCAACACAGGTCAGACACTTTATCCTGGAGGGGTTATGCTTTAGGAAGCGGGACTGCAACACAGGTCAGACGCTTTATCCTGGAGGGGTTATGTTTTAGGAAGCGGGACTGCAACACAGGTCAGACACTTTATCCTGGAGGGGTTATGCTTTAGGAAGCGGGACTTACAGTTGTGTGTGTGTGTGTGTGTGTGTGTGTGTGTGTGTGTGTGTGTGTGTGTGTGTGTAGGGAAGTGGAGTGAGGAGGAGGAGAGGCGTCTATCGGACAGTGTGTATGCGTTGGCGGGTGTGTGTCCGGGTCGTGCGGTGACGGGGGGTGTGTCATGGGCGGCTGTAGCTGATCTGGTGGGAACGCGGTCGGAGAAACAGTGTCGCTCTAAATGGCTCAACTACCTCAACTGGAAACAGAGTGGAGGGACGGAGTGGACCAAAGACCAGGATCTCAGCTTAGTACACAGGTAGGGAGGGGTCTGGGTGGGTGGTGGATGTCTGGGTGGATGGATGGGTGGTGGGTGGATGGATTGATGGGTGGTGGGTGGATGGATGGATGGATGGGTGGTGGGTGTCTGGGTGGTGGGTAATTACATTATTAGAATGTAGAATTCAAAGCAGCTTTATTGATGAAAGGATCCATGTCCATCTAGTCTACTTCTTTTGGCTTACTGTGTGTGTGTGTGTGTGTGTGTGTGTGTGTGTGTGTGTGTGTGTGTGTGTGTACAGGATAGTGGAGTTGGATGTGGATGATGAGAATGAGTTAAAGTGGGAGGAGCTAGCAGGGGGGTGGAGCAGCGTTCGCTCTCCTCAGTGGCTCAGATCTAAGTGGTGGAGCATCAAGAGACAAGTAGCCAATCACAAGGAGCTGCCCTTCCACGGTAACACCCCTGACCCTTACAACTCACTCCTGACCCCTGACCCTTACAACTCACTCCTCACCTCTGACCCTTACCTCTCACTCCTCACCTCTGACCTCTGACCCTTACCTCTCACCCCTGACCCTTACCTCTCACTCCTCACCTCTGACCCTTACCTCTCACTCCTCACCTCTGACCCTTACCTCTCACTCCTCACCTCTGACCCTTACCTCTCACTCCTCACCTCTGACCCTTACCTCTCACTCCTCACCTCTGACCCTTACCTCTCACTCCTCACCTCTGACCCCTCACCTCTCACTCCTCACCTCTGACCCCTCACCTCTCACTCCTCACCTCTGACCCTCACCTCTCACTCCTCACCTCTGACCCCTGACCCTTACCTCTCACTCCTCACCTCTGACCCTTACCTCTCACTCCTCACCTCTGACCCTTACCTCTCACTCCTCACCTCTGACCCTTACCTCTCCTCACCTCTGACCCTTACCTCTCACTCCTCACCTCTGACCCTTACCTCTCACTCCTCACCCCTGACCCTTACCTCTCCTCACCTCTGACCCTTACCTCTCACTCCTCACCTCTGACCCTTACCTCTCACTCCTCACCTCTGACCCTTACCTCTCACTCCTCACCTCTGACCCTTACCTCTCACTCCTCACCTCTGACCCTTACCTCTCACTCCTCACCTCTGACCCCTGACCCTTACCTCTCCTCACCTCTGACCTCTGACCCTTACCTCTCACTCCTCACCCCTGACCTCTGACCCTTACCTCTCACTCCTCACCCCTGACCTCTGACCCTTACCTCTCACTCCTCACCCCTGACCTCTGACCCTTACCTCTCACTCCTCACCTCTGACCCTTACCTCTCACTCCTCACCTCTGACCCTTACCTCTCACTCCTCACCTCTGACCCTTACCTCTCACTCCTCACCTCTGACCCTTACCTCTCACTCCTCACCTCTGACCCCTGACCCTTACCTCTCACTCCTCACCTCTGACCCTTACCTCTCACTCCTCACCTCTGACCCTTACCTCTCACTCCTCACCTCTGACCCTTACCTCTCACTCCTCACCTCTGACCCTTACCTCTCACTCCTCACCTCTGACCCTTACCTCTCACTCCTCACCTCTGACCCCTGACCCTTACCTCTCACTCCTCACCTCTGACCCTTACCTCTCACTCCTCACCTCTGACCCTTACCTCTCACTCCTCACCTCTGACCCCTGACCCTTACCTCTCCTCACCTCTGACCCTTACCTCTCACTCCTCACCTCTGACCCTTACCTCTCACTCCTCACCTCTGACCCTTACCTCTCACTCCTCACCTCTGACCCCTGACCCTTACCTCTCACTCCTCACCTCTGACCCTTACCTCTCACTCCTCACCTCTCACTCCTCACCTCTGACCCCTGACCCTTACCTCTCACTCCTCACCTCTGACCCCTGACCCTTACCTCTCACTCCTCACCTCTGACCCTTACCTCTCACTCCTCACCTCTGACCCTTACCTCTCACTCCTCACCTCTGACCTCTGACCCTTACCTCTCACTCCTCACCTCTGACCCTTACCTCTCCTCACCTCTGACCCTTACCTCTCCTCACCTCTGACCCCTCACCTCTCATAGACAGTATCAGCAACATGTTGAAATCATACAAACACAATAACAAACTGGTGATATTGTTACTACTGCAAATAATACTGTGTGTGTGTGTGTGTGTGTGTGTGTGTGTGCGTGTGTGTGCGTGTGTGCGTGTGTGCGTGTGTGTGTGTGTGTGTAGTGTTACTGAAGGGTCTCCAGGAGCTGATGGAGGTTCAGGTGCCGTTAGGGGCGGGCACTGGGCCAGGTAGCCCTTCCCCTTCCCTGCAGATCCGAGTCACGCGATTGGACGAATGCTGTAGCTCCACCCCCAGGGCTGTCACAGCACTGCAGATCCCCCTGCAGATCACACACATGGGTCAGTACAGGAGAGGGGAAGTGTGTGTGTGTGTGTGTGTGTGTGTGTGTGTGTGTGTGTGTGTGTGTGTGTGTGTGTGTGTGTGTGTGTGTGTGTGTGTGTGTGTGTGTGTGTGTGTGTGTGTGTGTGTGTGTGTGTGTGTGTGTGTGTGTGTGTGTGTGTGTGTGTACTGACTGTCCTCTCTAACAGCCCCAGACAGTGCTGGCGCCAGTGACACAGACACCATCACCCTCAACACTGCAGCTCTGCAGACCTTACAGATCCTACCGGTGAGTTGATTAGATAATAATAATATTAGCTGTGAGTTGATTAGATAATAATAATATTATCTGTGAGTTGATTAGATAATAATATTATCTGTGAGTTTAGATCTAGATAATAATAATATTAGCTGTGAGTTTAATAATTTTAGCTGTGAGTTTAGATCTAGATAATAATAAAATTGGTGTGAGTTTAGATCTAGATAATAATATTAGCTGTGAGTTTAGATCTAGATAATAATAATAATAATATTAGCTGTGAGTTTAGATCTAGATAATAATATTAGCTGTGAGTTGATTAGATAATAATAATATTAGCTGTGAGTTTAGATCTAGATAATAATAATATTAGCTGTGAGTTTAGATCTAGATAATAATAATATTAGCTGTGAGTTTAGATCTAGATAATAATAATATTAGCTGTGAGTTTAGATCTAGATAATAATAATATTAGCTGTGAGTTTAGATCTAGATAATAATAATATTAGCTGTGAGTTTAGATCTAGATAATAATAATATTAGCTGTGAGTTGATTAGATAATAATATTAGCTGTGAGTTTAGATCTAGATAATAATAATATTAGCTGTGAGTTTAGATCTAGATAATAATAATATTAGCTGTGAGTTGATTAGATAATAATATTAGCTGTGAGTTTAGATCTAGATAATAATAATATTAGCTGTGAGTTTAGATCTAGATAATAATATTAGCTGTGAGTTGATTAGATAATAATAATATTAGCTGTGAGTTTAGATCTAGATAATAATAATATTAGCTATGAGTTTAGATCTAGATAATAATAATATTAGCTGTGAGTTTAGATCTAGATAATAATAATATTAGCTGTGAGTTTAGATCTAGATAATAATAATATTAGCTGTGAGTTTAGATCTAGATAATAATAATATTATCTGTGAGTTTAGATCTAGATAATAATAAAATTAGCTGTGAGTTTAGATCTAGATAATAATATTAGCTGTGAGTTGATTAGATAATAATAATATTAGCTGTGAGTTTAGATCTAGATAATAATAATATTAGCTGTGAGTTTAGATCTAGATAATAATATTTGCTATGATTTGATTAGATAATAATAATATTAGCTGTGAGTTGATTAGATAATAATAATATTAGCTGTGAGTTTAGATCTAGATAATAATAATATTAGCTGTGAGTTTAGATCTAGATAATAATAAAATTAGCTGTGAGTTGATTAGATAATAATAATATTAGCTGTGAGTTTAGATCTAGATAATAATAATATTAGCTGTGAGTTTAGATCTAGATAATAATAATATTAGCTGTGAGTTGATTAGATAATAATAATATTAGCTGTGAGTTTAGATCTAGATAATAATAATATTAGCTGTGATTTGATTAGATAATAATAATATTAGCTGTGAGTTTAGATCTAGATAATAATAATATTAGCTGTGATTTGATTAGATAATAATATTAGCTGTGATTTGATTAGATAATAATAATATTAGCTGTGAGTTTAGATCTAGATAATAATAATATTAGCTGTGAGTTTAGATCTAGATAATAATAATATTAGCTGTGAGTTTAGATCTAGGTAATAATAACATTAGCTGTGAGTTTAGATCTAGATAATAATAATAATATTAGCTGTGAGTTTAGATCTAGATAATAATAATATTAGCTGTGAGTTTAGATCTAGATAATAATAATAATATTAGCTGTGAGTTTAGATCTAGATAATAATAATATTAGCTGTGAGTTTAGATCTAGATAATAATAATATTAGCTGTGAGTTTAGATCTAGATAATAATATTAGCTGTGAATTTAGATCTAGATAATA
The DNA here is from genome assembly GCF_964263955.1 of Coregonus lavaretus. Lineage (NCBI taxonomy): Eukaryota > Metazoa > Chordata > Actinopteri > Salmoniformes > Salmonidae > Coregonus > Coregonus lavaretus. The sequence continues at coordinate 82,248 of NW_028159418.1, forward strand.
ATAAAATTAGCTGTGAGTTTAGATCTAGATAATAATAAAATTAGCTGTGAGTTTAGATCTAGATAATAATATTAGCTGTGAGTTTAGATATAGATAATAATATTAGCTGTGAGTTTAGATGTAGATACAGTGTATTCCTGTTCTAATGTCAACGTTAGCATAATACTCACTATGCTATCACAACAATCACTGTGTGTGTAGTCTTTCCACCTGCACCCTACAGGGACTCCAGGGACATACTTCCTTCAGACAGCAGCCAATCAGAGCCTGCCGCTCAGCCTTTCCACCAATCCCACCGTCACACTGACGGCTAGCTCCTCCCCCTCGTCCCCAGAACACATCATCCTACACAGCCTCTCAGTGAGTGTAAGGGATGGATCGACATTTACAGAATTGGTCAACTTTCAGTGGACACCCCCATGAGTGTCTTTCAGAACCCCTCCTAAAACCCCACCTGTTTAGTTTTGGTTGTCAGTGACATTTTGTTAATTCCCCTTTCTGTTTGAGCGACAATTTTTGGTTTTCTTGCTGGGGAACGTAACAGGAAGTAATCTAATTCTGTCACTATCAATTGATTAAGCTAATCACTTTCTGTACAATAGAAGAAATTTAAACCCAGACAGCTTTTAGAGAAACACTTGTGACCTTCTTTCGTCGGGTTAAGCCACGGAAGAGTAGCGTTCACTTAGTAATATTATTATAAATAACATTCACTCCCTTAGTAATATTATTATAAATAACGTTCACTCCGTAATATTATTATAAATAACGTTCACTCCGTAATATTATTATAAATAATGTTCACTCCCTTAGTAATATTATTATAAATAACATTCACTCAGTAATATTATTATAAATAACATCCACTCCCTTAGTAATATTATTATAAATAACATTCACTCCCTTAGTAATATTATTATAAATAACATTCACTCCCTTAGTAATATTATTATAAAGAACGTTCACTCCCTTAGTAATATTATTATAAATAACATTCACTCCCTTAGTAATATTATTATAAATAACATTCACTCCCTTAGTAATATTATTATAAATAACATTCACTCCCATAGTAATATTATTATAAATAATGTTCACTCCGTAATATTATTATAAAGAACGTTCACTCCCTTAGTAATATTATTATAAAGAACGTTCACTCCCTTAGTAATATTATTATAAATAACATTCACTCCCTTAGTAATATTATTATAAATAACATTCACTCCCTTAGTAATATTATTATAAATAACATTCACTCCCTTAGTAATATTATTATAAAGAACGTTCACTCCCTTAGTAATATTATTATAAAGAACGTTCACTCCCTTAGTAATATTATTATAAAGAACGTTCACTCCCATAGTAATATTATTATAAATAACATTCACTCCGTAATATTATTATAAATAACATTCACTCCCTTAGTAATATTATTATAAAGAACGTTCACTCCCTTAGTAATATTATTATAAATAACATTCACTCCGTAATATTATTATAAATAACGTTCACTCCCTTAGTAGTATTATTATAAATAACGTTCACTCCCTTAGTAATATTATTATAAATAATGTTCACTCCCTTAGTAATATTATTATAAATAACATTCACTCCGTAATATTATTATAAATAACGTTCACTCCCTTAGTAATATTATTATAAATAACATTCACTCCGTAATATTATTATAAATAACGTTCACTCCCTCAGTAATATTATTATAAATAGCGTTCACTCCCTTAGTAATATTATTATAAATAACGTTCACTCCCTTAGTAATATTATTATAAAGAACGTTCACTCCCTTAGTAATATTATTATAAATAACGTTCACTCCCTTAGTAATATTATTATAAAGAACATTCTCTCCCTTAGTAATATTATTATAAATAACATTCTCTCCCTTAGTAATATTATTATAAAGAACGTTCACTCCCTTAGTAATATTATTATAAAGAACGTTCACTCCCTTAGTAATATTATTATAAAGAACGTTCACTCCCATAGTAATATTATTATAAATAACGTTCACTCCGTAATATTATTATAAAGAACGTTCACTCCCTTAGTAATATTATTATAAAGAACGTTCACTCCCTTAGTAATATTATTATAAATAACATTCACTCCCTTAGTAATATTATTATAAATAACATTCACTCCCTTAGTAATATTATTATAAATAACATTCACTCCCTTAGTAATATTATTATAAAGAACGTTCACTCCCTTAGTAATATTATTATAAAGAACGTTCACTCCCTTAGTAATATTATTATAAAGAACGTTCACTCCCATAGTAATATTATTATAAATAACATTCACTCCGTAATATTATTATAAATAACATTCACTCCGTAATATTATTATAAATAACATTCACTCCCTTAGTAATATTATTATAAAGAACATTCACTCCGTAATATTATTATAAATAACGTTCACTCCCTTAGTAATATTATTATAAATAACGTTCACTCCCTTAGTAATATTATTATAAATAACGTTCACTCCCTTAGTAATATTATTATAAATAACATTCACTCCGTAATATTATTATAAATAACGTTCACTCCCTTAGTAATATTATTATAAATAACATTCACTCCATAATATTATTATAAATAACGTTCACTCCCTCAGTAATATTATTATAAATAGCGTTCACTCCCTTAGTAATATTATTATAAATAACGTTCACTCCCTTAGTAATATTATTATAAAGAACGTTCACTCCCTTAGTAATATTATTATAAAGAACGTTCACTCCCTTAGTAATATTATTATAAAGAACATTCTCTCCCTTAGTAATATTATTATAAATAACATTCACTCCCTTAGTAATATTATTATAAAGAACGTTCACTCCCTTAGTAATATTATTATAAAGAACGTTCACTCCCATAGTAATATTATTATAAATAACATTTACTCCGTAATATTATTATAAATAACATTCACTCCCTTAGTAATATTATTATAAAGAACGTTCACTCCCTTAGTAATATTATTATAAATAACATTCACTCCCTTAGTAATATTATTATAAATAACATTCACTCCCTTAGTAATATTATTATAAATAACATTCACTCCCATAGTAATATTATTATAAATAACGTTCACTCCATAATATTATTATAAAGAACGTTCACTCCCTTAGTAATATTATTATAAAGAACGTTCACTCCCTTAGTAATATTATTATAAATAACATTCACTCCCTTGGTAATATTATTATAAATAACATTCACTCCCTTAGTAATATTATTATAAATAACATTCACTCCCTTAGTAATATTATTATAAAGAACGTTCACTCCCTTAGTAATATTATTATAAAGAACGTTCACTCCCTTAGTAATATTATTATAAAGAACGTTCACTCCCTTAGTAATATTATTATAAAGAACGTTCACTACCATAGTAATATTATTATAAATAACATTCACTCCGTAATATTATTATAAATAACATTCACTCCCTTAGTAATATTATTATAAAGAACGTTCACTCCCTTAGTAATATTATTATAAAGAACGTTCACTCCCTTAGTAATATTATTATAAATAACGTTCACTCCCTTAGTAATATTATTATAAATAACATTCACTCCGTAATATTATTATAAATAACGTTCACTCCCTCAGTAATATTATTATAAAGAACGTTCACTCCCTTAGTAATATTATTATAAATAACGTTCACTCCCTTAGTAATATTATTATAAAGAACGTTCACTCCCTTAGTAATATTATTATAAATAACGTTCACTCCCTTAGTAATATTATTATAAATAACATTCACTCCCTTAGTAATATTATTATAAATAACATTCACTCCGTAATATTATTATAAATAACGTTCACTCCCTTAGTAATATTATTATAAATAACATTCACTCCGTAATATTATTATAAATAACGTTCACTCAGTAATATTATTATAAATAACATTCTCTCCCTTAGTAATATTATTATAAATAACATTCACTCCCTTAGTAATATTATTATAAAGAACGTTCACTCCCTTAGTAATATTATTATAAATAACGTTCACTCCGTAATATTATTATAAATAACATTCACTCCCTTAGTAATATTATTATAAATAATGTTCACTCCCTTAGTAATATTATTATAAATAACGTTCACTCCCTTAGTAATATTATTATAAATAACATTCTCTCCCTTAGTAATATTATTATAAATAACGTTCACTCCCTTAGTAATATTATTATAAAGAACGTTCACTCCCTTAGTAATATTATTATAAATAACATTCACTCCCTTAGTAATATTATTATAAATAACGTTCACTCCGTAATATTATTATAAATAACGTTCACTCCCTTAGTAATATTATTATAAAGAACGTTCACACCCTTAGTAATATTATTATAAATAACATTCACTCCCTTAGTAATATTATTATAAATAACATTCTCTCCCTTAGTAATATTATTATAAATAGCGTTCACTCCCTTAGTAATATTATTATAAATAACATTCACTCCCTTAGTAATATTATTATAAATAACATTCACTCCCTTAGTAATATTATTATAAATAACATTCACTCCCTTAGTAATATTATTATAAATAACGTTCACTCCCTTAGTAATATTATTATAAATAACGTTCACTCCGTAATATTATTATAAATAACCTTCACTCCGTAATATTATTATAAATAACGTTCACTCCCTTAGTAATATTATTATAAATAACATTCACTCCCTTAGTAATATTATTATAAATAATGTTCACTCCCTCAGTAATATTATTATAAAGAACGTTCACTCCCTCAGTAATATTATTATAAAGAACGTTCACACCCTTAGTAATATTATTATAAATAACATTCACTCCCTTAGTAATATTATTATAAACTAGTCCTTAATAATTTTCCCCTGGTGAACTAGTCCTTAATAATATTCCCCTGGTCAACTAGTCCTTAGCTAGTAATATACCCCTGGTGAACTAGTCCTTAGTAATATTCCCCTGGTCAACTAGTCCTTAGCTAGTAATATTCCCCTGGTCAACTAGTCCTTAGCTAGTAATATACCCCTGGTCAACTAGTCCTTAGTTAGTAATATACCCCTGGTGAACTATTCCTTAGTTAGTAATATACCCCTGGTCAACTAGTCCTTAGTTAGTAATATACCCCTGGTGAACTAGTCCTTAGTAATATACCCCTGGTGAACTAGTCCTTAGTAATATTCCCCTGGTCAACTAGTCCTTAGTAATATACCCCTGGTGAACTATTCCTTAGTTAGTAATATACCCCTGGTCAACTAGTCCTTAGTTAGTAATATACCCCTGGTGAACTAGTCCTTAGTAATATACCCCTGGTGAACTAGTCCTTAGTTAGTAATATACCCCTGGTGAACTAGTCCTTAGTTAGTAATATACCCCTGGTGAACTAGTCCTTAGTTAGTAATATACCCCTGGTCAACTAGTCCTTAGTTAGTAATATACCCCTGGTCAACTAGTCCTTAGTTAGTAATATACCCCTGGTGAACTAGTCCTTAGTTAGTAATATATCTCTGGTGAACTAGTCCTTAGTTAGTAATATTCCCCTGGTGAACTAGTCCTTAGTTAGTAATATACCCCTGGTGAACTAGTCCTTAGTTAGTAATATATCTCTGGTGAACTAGTCCTTAGTTGGTAATATTCCCCTGGTGAACTAGTCCTTAGTTAGTAATATACCCCTGGTGAACTAGTCCTTAGTTAGTAATATATCTCTGGTGAACTAGTCCTTAGTTGGTAATATTCCCCTGGTGAACTAGTCCTTAGTTAGTAATATACCCCTGATTAACTAGTCCTTAGTAATATACCCCTGGTCAACTAGTCCTTAGTAATATACCCCTGGTCAACTAGTCCTTAGTAATATACCCCTGGTCAACTAGTCCTTAGTAATATACCCCTGGTCAACTAGTCCTTAGTAATATACCCCTGGTCAACTAGTCCTTAGTTAGTAATATACCCCTGGTCAACTAGTCCTTAGCTAGTAATATACTCCTGAGTGGCGCAGTGGTCTAAGGCACTGCATCGCAGTGCTAACTGTGCCACTAGAGATCCTGGTTTGAATCCAGGCTCTGTCGCAGCCGGCCGCGACCGGGAGACTCATGGGCGGCGCACAATTGGCCCAGCGTCGTCCAGGGTAGGGGAGGGAATGGCCGGCAGGGATGTAGCTCAGTTGATAGAGCATGGCGTTTGCAACGCCAGGGTTGTGGGTTCGATTCCCACGGGGGGCCAGTATAAAAACAAATATGTATTCACTAACTGTAAGTCGCTCTGGATAAGAGCGTCTGCTAAATGACTTAAAATGTAAAAAAAAAAAAGTAATATACCCCTGGTCAACTAGTCCTTAGTAATATACCCCTGGTCAATTAGTCCTTAGTTAGTAATATACCCCTGGTCAACTAGTCCTTAGTTAGTAATATACCCCTGGTCAACTAGTCCTTAGTAATATACCCCTGGTGAACTAGTCCTTAGTTAGTAATATTCCCCTGGTGAACTAGTCCTTAGTAATATACCCCTGGTCAACTAGTCCTTAGTTAGTAATATACCCCTGGTCAACTAGTCCTTAGTAATATACCCCTGGTCAACTAGTCCTTAGTAATATACCCCTGGTCAACTAGTAATATTATTATAAATAACATTCACTCCCTTAGTGAACAAAAAACGAATTATTATATTTCTTTTGAAGTGCAGCAATTTATTTACTTGTGTGTGTGTGTGTGTGTGTCTGTGCGCGTGCCTGTGTGTGTGTGTGTGTGTCTGTGTGTGTGTGTGTGTGTGTGTGTGTGTGTGTGGTGTTTCAGACGGAGGGTCTTTGTTCCAGTGACAGCGTTATCATTCAGACGGTCACCTCTGACCACACCTCTCCAGAGCCTCTTTGCCAATCACAGCTGGTTGTGGAGATGCAGGGGGAGGAGCCAGAGCAGAACTTTCTGATTGGTTCCTCAGAAGGCGGAGCCACCGAGACTCAGGAGCCAATGACCGACAGCTTCACTGCCAAGGTCCTGGACTCTCCCTCTCACGAGGAGCAGGTGGTGGATTCTGGGATAGCGAAGGGGGCGGTGCTTATCGTTTCTCCGACAAATGTCAGCAGCACACTGACAGGTACACATCCTCTCATCATCCTTCTCTCTTCTCTCTCTCTCTCTCTCTCTCTCTCATCCCCTCATCATCCTCCTCTCTCTCTCTCTCTCTCTCTCTCATCCTCTCATCATCCTACTCTCTTCTCTCTCTCTCTCATCCCCTCATCATCCTCCTCTCTTCTCTCTCTCTCTCTCTCATCCTCTCATCATCCACCTCTCTTCTCTCTCTCTCTCATCCTCTCATCATCCTCCTCTCTTCTCTCTCTCTCATCCTCTCATCATCCTCCTCTCTTCTCTCTCTCATCCTCTCATCATCCTCCTCTCTTCTCTCTCTCTCTCTCTCATCCTCCTCTCTTCTCTCTCTCTCTCATCCTCTCTTCTCTCTCTCATCCTCATCCTCTCATCATCCTCCTCTCTCTCTCTCATCCTCTCATCATCCACCTCTCTTCTCTCTCTCTCTCATCCTCATCATCCTCCTCTATTCTCTCTCTCATCCTCTCATCCTCTCATCATCCTCCTCTCTTCTCATCATCTCATCCTCATCCTCCTCATCTCTTCTCTCTCTCTCTCTCTCTCTCTCTCCCTCTCATCCTCTCTTCTCTCTCATCCTCTCATCCTCTCTTCTCTCTCTCTCTCTCACTCTCTCCTCTCTCTCTCCTCTCTGTCTCTCTCCCCTCTCTCTCTCATCCTCTCATCCTCTCTTCTCTCTCTCATCCTCTCTCCTCTCTCTCTCTCTCCTCTCTGTCTCTCTCCTCTCTCTCCCTCTCTCTATCTCTTCCTCTCTCCTCTCTCTCTCTCCTCTCTGTCTCTCTCCTCTCTCTCTCTCATCCTCTCTCTCTTTCCTCTCTCTCCTCCTCTCTCCTCCTCTCTCTCTCTCCTCCTCTCTCTCTCTTCCTCTCTCTCTCTCCTCTCTCTCTCTCCTCTCTCTCTCTCTCCTCCTCTCTCCTCTCTCTCTCCTCCTTTCTCTCTCTCTCTCTCTCTCTCTCTCTCTCTCATCCTCTCATCCTCTCTTCTCTCTCTCTCATCCTCTCTCCTCTCTTCTCTCTCTCTCTCTCTCTCTCTCTCTCTCTCTCTCTTGCTCTCTCTCTCTCTCTCGCTCTCTCTCTCTCCTCCTCTCTCCTCTCTCTGTCTCTCTCCTCCCTCTCATCCTCTCTCCTCTCTCTCATCCTCTCATCCTCTCTCCTCTCTCTCATCATCCTCCTCTCTTCTCTCTCTCTCTCATCCTCTCATCCTCCTCCCCTCTCTCTCTCCTCCTCTCTCCTCTCTCTCTCTCTCTCTTCTCTCTCTCTCATCCTCTCATCATCCTTCTCTCTTCTCTCTCTCTCTCATCCTCTCTTCTCTCTCTCTCATCCTCTCATCCTCTCATCATCCTCCTCTCTCTCTCTCATCCTCTCATCATCCACCTCTCTTCTCTCTCTCTCATCCTCTCATCCTCTCTTCTCTCTCTCTCTCTCATCCTCTCATCATCCTCCTCCTCCTCTCTTCTCTCTCTCTCTCTCTCTCTCTCTCTCTCTCTCTCTCATCTTCTCTCTCTCTCATCCTCTCATCCTCTCATCCTCTCATCCTCCTCCTCTCTCTCTCTCTCTCTCTCTCTCTCTCTCTCTCTCTCTCTCTCTCTCTCTCTCTCTCATCCTCTCATCATCCTCCTCTCTTCTCTCTCTCATCCTCTCATCATCCTCCTCTCTTCTCTCTCTCATCATCCACCTCTCTCTCTCATCCTCTCATCCTCTCTTCTCTCATCCTCTCATCCTCCTCCTCTCTCTCTTTC
>NW_028159417.1:0-39771 GCF_964263955.1 Coregonus lavaretus
TCCCCCTGCTTAAGCCAGTACATGTCCAGGCCCGTCTGAAGTTTGCTAGAGTGCATTTGGATGATCCAGAAGAGGATTGGGAGAATGTCATATGGTCAGAAAATAGAACCTTTTGGTAAAAACTCAACTCGTCGTGTTTGGAGGACAAAGAATGTTGAGTTGCATCCAAATAACACCATACCTACCGTGAAGCATGGGGGTGGAAACATCATGCTTTGGGGCTGTGTTTCTGCAAAGGGACCAGGGCGACTGATCCGTGTAAAGGAAAGAATGAATGGGGCCATGTATCGTGAGATTTTGAGTGAAAACCTCCTTCCATCAGCAAGGGCATTGAAGATGAAACGTGGCTGGGTCTTTCAGCATGACTGTGATCCCAAACACACCGCCTGGGCAACGAAGGAGTGGCTTCGTAAGAAGCATTTCAAGTGGCCTAGCCAGTCTCCAGATCTCAACCCCATAGAAAATCTTTGGAGGGAGTTGAAAGTCCGTGTTGCCCAGCGACAGCCCCAAAACATCACTGCTCTAGAGGAGATCTGCATGGAGGAATGGACCAAAATACCAGCAACAGTGTGTGAAAACCTTGTGAAGACTTACAGAAAACGTTTGACCTGTGTCATTGCCAACAAAGGGTATATAACAAAGTATTGAGAAACTTTTGTTATTGACCAAATACTTATTTTCCACCATAATTTGCAAATAAATTCATTAAAAATCCTACAATGTGATTTTCTGGATTTTCTTTTCTCATTTTGTCTCTCATAGTTGACGTGTACCTATGATGAAATTTACAGGCCTCTCTCATCTTTTTAAGTGGGAGAACTTGCACAATTGGTGGCTGACTAAATACTTTTTTCCCCACTGTATAAGCTAAACTAACTATAATGAAGTTTATCATTTTATTACGTTTATTGCATTGTTTCTTACACCCAGTGGCCAGTTTATTAGGTATACGAAAATGGTCCTACAGACAGTGAGTCACATTGCTGTGGCTTCCTATATAAAGCAGGCAGACAGGCATCGAGGCATTCAGTTACTGTTCGATTGAACGTTAGAATGGGCAAAACAAGAGACCTAAGCAACTTTGAGCATGGTATGATCGTCGGTGCCAGGCGCGCCGGTTCCAGAATCTCAGAAATGGCTGGCCTCCTGGGCATTTCACGCATGACAGTCTCTAGGGTTTACTGAGAATGGTGCGACAAACAAAAAACATCCAGTCAGCGGCAGTCCTGTGGGCGAAAACAGCTTGTTGATGAGCGGTCAAAGGAGAATTGCAAGAATCGTGCAAGCTAACAGGAAGGCCACAAACAGGCAAATAACAGCGCAGTATAACATAACAGTGGTGTGCAGAACAGCATCTCAGAACGCACAACTCGTCGGTCCTTGTCACGAATCGGATATTGCAGCAGACGACCACACCGGGTTCCACTGGTATCAGCTAAAAACAAGAAGAAACGTCTCAAACACTGCACCATTGAGAAGTGGAAAAACATTGCCTGGTCCAACGTATCCTGGTTCCTGTTGCGTCATGCTGATGGCAGAGTCAGGATTTGGCATAAGCAGCATGAGTCCATGCCCCATCCTGTCTGGTGTCAACGGTAAAGGCTGGTGGCGGTGGTGTAATGGTGTGGGGAATGTGTCCCTTGATACCCCGCACCTCTCTGATTTAGAGGGGTTGGATGAAAATGTGGAAGACACATTTCGTTGTGCAAATGACTAGATATCCCCCTTTCCTTTTCCTTTCCCTTTTTACCAACTGAGCAACATTTCCATGCCCCGAAGAATTCAGGCTGTTCTGGAGGCAAAGGGGGTCCGATCGGGTACTAGATGTACCTAATAAACTGGCCACTGAGTGTATATTTGTTAATCTATTACTGCACGGTGGAATACATAATAAATACATGAGGAAATAGGGTGTATTGAGTTCTAAAGAGAGAGACAAAAGAGGGTGAAGTGGGTGGTAGGCTCCATTTTCACTGAAAGTATTCACTACAGTAATGGTAATGTCCTGTTGTTGTGCATTGTCATGGAGTACACTTTGCAAAAGCCAAAGGGCAATTATTAAACTACTATTATCTACTTCCCCCTTACTGGTAAATGTTGTATGTCTTCTCACTTCTATAAAACATATCAAACAATAACATACTTCCATGCTTTTATCAGGAACTGATGGGCCAATTTATGTCTTATGTAGCAGTATTAGTTTGTGGTTGTGACATAAACACCCTGTTTGATACTGTTTGATATGCGTATTGACAAGTCACCATGACAACTCTGAGAGTTATTCCGCTACACTGCCAAACTGAACAATATCTCAAGAGTACATAAAAGTACTGTCACTTACTGTCTTTGTACTGATAATTTACTAACAAACAAAAAAATGTATTGTAGGCATACGTGATCTAAATATATTGTGGATTATAGGCATATATGATCTAAATATAGAATTATGTTTTTATTTTTGACAGTGAAATTCAGGATGGAGATGGGAAGTAATTTGGGAGAAATTCTAGGTCAACTTTGCTCAATAACATGTCTGACCTGACCTGATATATCAACTGTCTGGTAGGAGGAAGCACAATATCATAATAGTCTTATTCAGACATCAACTTCCTCCTAAACAATCCAGTAAATGTGTTGTGATGCTCTTTTAATTATAGCAAAAAAAAACACAACTGAAGTGAGGCTTTATCACAGAGCTGCAACGTCACTACGGGGAAGCCTATTATAAAAGAGGATGCAGTTTAAAATACTGTATATTACTATAATACAGAAGAAAACTAAAATGTTTAATAAAAAAAATAGGTTTACTGTCTGGCCAAAACAAAATAACTAATGGGTATATTGAGATGAAGGAAGAGTTTGAATAAATGTTGTAGTTATATGCATGATATGTGAGAAGATATAGGAAACAGTCTTAGAGAATGGTGCACAAGTTGTTAGTGGGACTAATGGTCTTGGATACCCTAGGTGTGGTGTGGTTGTCTATGAATCATACATGTATGTAGGCTAAGTGGGAATGCTTTAAAAAGTGATTTGGTATTTGGCAATCTCTGTAATAAAAATAAAAATTTTCATCTAATGATGATGTTGTCACAAAGTCATTTGTGTGATATGATGCCAAGGAATTTGCAAAGCAACATCATTGCCCATGGACTGTATTTGTTCTAGCAGCTATCAGTATGGTATTTATACATTTACCCAAGATTTTCCATGAACAGAAAAAGTAGAGTAAAGAGTAATGGAAAGGTAGTTTCAAATGAAATCTCGAGTTCAAGAAACATTGGGAAACAGCGGCACTCCAAAAAAGGACGAAAATACTGTTTTATTTTCATCCGGACAGGCTAATGCGTTTCGGCAGTTATGCCTTCATCAGAGCATGGAAAGGTAATGGAAAGCTAGAGTAAGTGTTGAACCTTGACTCTGCTGTTTTGTACACTGACATGATATGCCTGCCGAAACTGCAAAAAAAAAAAAAACACTTGTGTACATGTACACACACACCACACATGTATATATGTACACACATTGCCCATGGACTGTATTTGCCCACACACACACACACAATCTTCCTGGAACCAGAGGAACATGGTGTGTTCACACCTCGGGAACATGCAGGGACGATATATAAGAGAAGTCCAACTCAGAAAAGGACATAAACTCTACAGCACTCGATACACTGAGGGCCATCTCTGGATACATAGACCAGGACAGACCATCAACAACTCTTCAAGCCTCCTGCAGTATTTAACTCTTAGGACGCCTCACCTACTATGAAGTATCTTCTGGGATTCTGTATACTGGCCTCCACCATCACAAAGGTAATGGAATGGGCATCGCTCAACAGAGTTGGGGTCAATTCCATTTCAAATCAGTTAGTTCAGGAGATTACTTCAGATTCCAATTCAATAATTAAAAAGTGGCATTCATTTTTAGTGTGGATTTTTCAAAATCACTGAATTATTTTTGGAAGTTGAAAACGGAATTGACCACAGTTACAGAAAATATCTGAATTACTGTATAATGCTTCAGACGTGTTGCATCTGATTTTGATGACAGTGAGGTATGCTATTAGTCTGCAATTGAGTACCTTGAAAGTTAACATTTCTGGTGTCAAACAGTAAGGGTAGGCAACCTACTTGTCACAACGGCTGATGTAGATGTGGTGAAGGAGTCAAACGCAGACACAGAAGCTCAGTCCAATACTTTACTGAACATGACCAAAAATATACAAAACACTGGCCTCAAAACAAACAAGAGGCGGACGATGCGCAACAATGCGCAAAAGGCTAGTATTCCAAGGCGCACGAAAACAGTACAGTGCGACGACAGGGAAAACAACAAGCCGACCTGATGACAGGCGAACAATAACACACAACACAAAACTAACCAAACGGGAAACTTATAGAGGACATAATCAACTAAACAGGACACAGGTGTACACAATCAGACAAAACCAACAGACAGCGAAAACATCAAACGGTGATAGCTAGTACTCCGGGGACGACGACCGCCGAAGCCTGCCCGAACAAGGAGGAGGAGCAGCCTCGGCCGAAACCGTGACAGTACCCCCCCCCTTGACGCGCGGCCCAGCCGTGCGCCGACCCCGGCGACGACCAGGAGGATGCGGAGCAGGGCGCGTAGGACGACTACGGTGGAACTCAGTCAGAAGAGACGGGTCTAGGATGTCTCTCCTCGGCACCCAGCACCGTTCCTCCGGACCGTACCCCTCCCACTCCACGAGATACTGGAGACCCCCCATCCGAAGTCTTGAGTCCAAGATGGCCCGAACTGTGTACGCCGGAGCCCCCTCGATGTCAAGTGGGGGCGGAGGAGTCTCCCTTATCTCATCGTCCTGGAGTGGACCAGCTACCACTGGCCTGAGAAGAGACACATGGAACGAGGGGTTAATGTTCTTATAGTTAATAGGTAGTTGTAATCGGTAACACACCTCGTTCAATCTTCTCAGGACTTTAAAAGGCCCCACAATCCGCCGACCCAGTTTCCGGCAGGGCAGGCTGAGGGGCAGGTTTCTGGTAGAGAGCCAGACTCGATCACCAGGTGCGTACACCGGCCCCTCACTGCGGTGGAGATTGGCGCTCGCTTTCTGACGACGGATAGCCCGCTGCAAGTGGACGTGTGCAGCGTTCCACGTCTCCTCCGAGCGCCACATCCACTCATCCACCGCAGGAGCCTCGATCTGGCTCTGCTGCCACGGTGCCAGAACCGGCTGGTAACCTAACACACATTGGAAAGGGGTTAGATTGGTTGAGGAGTGGCGGAGGGAGTTCTGGGCCATCTCTGCCCAGGGGACATACCTCGCCCACTCCTCCGGCCGGTCCTGGCAATACGATCTAAGAAACCTACCCACATCCTGGTTCACACGTTCCACCTGCCCATTACTCTCCGGGTGGTAACCCGAGGTCAGGCTCACCGAGACCCCCAAACGCTCCATAAACGCCCTCCAGACTCTGGAAGTAAACTGGGGACCTCGATCAGACACTATATCCTCGGGTACCCTGTAGTGCCGGAACACGTGGGTGAATAGAGCTTCGGCGGTCTGTAGGGCAGTAGGAAGACCCGGCATTGGGAGCAGACGACAGGCCTTGGAGAACCGATCCACAACGACCAGTAATGTAGTATTCCCCTGTGAGGGGGGAAGGTCTGTGACGAAATCCACCGAGAGGTGAGACCATGGTCGTTGTGGAACGGGCAGGGGTTGTAACTTACCCCTGGGCAGGTGTCTAGGCGCCTTACACTGGGCACACACCGAGCAGGAGGAGACATAAACCCTCACATCCCTGGCTAACGTTGGCCACCAGTACTTAGCGCTAAGGCAGTGCACAGTCCGGCCAATACCAGGATGTCCAGAGGAGGGTGACGTGTGAGCCCAATATATCAATCGATCCCGAACCTCGAGCGGAACGTACGTTCGACCCACCGGGCACTGTGGAGGACTAGGGTCGGTACGCAACGCCCGCTCGATTTCTGCATCGACCTCCCACACTACCGGTGCCACCAGACAAGACTCCGGCAGTATGGGAGTGGGCTCCACGGACCTCTCCTCCGTGTCATACCGCCGAGACAGTGCGTCTGCCTTACCGTTCTGGGACCCAGGGATGTACGTGATCTTAAATATGAAAACGGGCTAAAAACATGTTCCACTGCGCCTGGCGAGGGTTCAATCTCCTAGCTGCCCGGATGTACTCCAGGTTACGGTGGTCAGTCAAAATGAGAAAAGGGTGTTGAGCCCCCTCAAGCCAATGCCTCCACACCTTTAGGGCCTGTACCACGGCTAACAGCTCCCTGTCCCCTACGTCATAATTTCGCTCCGCCGGGCTGAGCTTTTTGGAGTAAAAAGAACAGGGGCGGAGTTTAGGTGGCGTGCCGGACCGTTGCGAAAGTACGGCCCCAATACCGGCCTCTGACGCGTCAACCTCTACCTGAAATGGTAAAGAGGGATCCGGATGCGCCAGCACCGGAGCCGAAGTAAACAGGTCCTTCAGTCTCCCAAAAGCCCTGTCCGTCTCGGCTGACCACTGCAGACGCACGGGACCCCCCTTCAACAGAGATTGAAGATTGGAGCTGCCACCTGTCCAAAACCCTGGATAAACCTCCGGTAGTAATTTGCAAACCCCAAAAACCGCTGCACCTCTTTAACAGTGGTTGGAGTTTGCCAATTACGAACGGCTGACACACGGTCTACCTCCATCTTCACTCCTGACGCAGACAACTGATAACCTAAAAAGGAGATCGACTCCTGGAAAAACAGATATTTCTCTGCCTTGACATACAGGTCGTGCTCCAACAGCCTCCTCAACACTCGACGCACCAGGGCTACATGCTCGGCTCGGGTGGAAGAGTACACAAGTATGTCATCAATGTACACGACCACACCCTTCTCCTGCATGTCCCTGAAAATCTCATCTACGAAGGATTGGAAGACTGAAGGAGCGTTCATCAACCCGTATGGCATGACGAGATACTCATAATGACCTGAGGTGGTACTAAATGCTGTCTTCCATTCATCGCCCCCTCTAATGCGCACCAAGTTGTATGCGCTCCTGAGATCTAGTTTTGTGAAGAAACGCGCCCCGTGCAATGACTCAGTCATAGTCGCAATCAGCGGGAGTGGATAACTGTATTTCACCATGATCTGATTGAGACTATGGTAATCAATGCACGGGCGCAAACCTCCATCCTTCTTCTTCACAAAAAAGAAGCTCGAGGACGCAGGGGAAGTGGATGGCCGTATGTATCCTTGTCTCAGAGATTCAGCTATGTAAGTCTCCATAGCTCTCTTCTCCTCCTGAGACAGAGGATACACATGGCTCCGTGGAAGCGCTGCTCCTGCCTGGAGGTCTATCGCACAATCTCCCTGCCTATGGGGAGGCAACTGCGTCGCCCTCGATTTACTGAACACGATTGCCAAATCCTCATACTCGGGGGGAATGTGCAGTGCGGGCACCTGGTTTGGACTCTCCACCGAGGTCGCCCCCACAGAAACACCTAGACATCGCCCCACACACTGGGCAGACCACTCCTTAAGAGCCCTCTCTTGCCACAAAATAGACGGATTATGGGTAATCAACCAGGGGAGCCCCAACACCACCGGATATGCAGGAGAGTCCATCAGATATAGCTGAATAGTTTCCTCATGACTCCCCTGCGTCCTCATCCTAAGTGGCGCAGTGACCTCCCTAAATCGACTAACGCCTTATGCTGGGAATGAGGTGCAACCTGTGGAAAATGTACAGGTAAACAGACATGCACAACAGAGAGCTCTGGGTAAGTGGGACGCCTACTCACCTGGTATGACTCCCCAGTGCGTGGCCTGTCGTCCTCTCCCCTAGGACACCCTCCCCAGCACCGAGCCGCAGTGTGCCCTCCATGGCCACAGTTGGTGCAGGGAACAGCCCCCCTCGGGCTCCTCCTCCTCCTCTCTCTAGCGGTAGCACCTCCAAGCTCCATAGGGCTCGGCTCGGAGGTGCTGGAGGGTGGAATGGACGACCCCCACTCGGTGCATCCGCGGGTAGCCAGCAGGGTGTCAAGCCGGATGGACATGTCCACCAGCTGGTCGAAGGTAAGATGGGAATCCCTGCAGGCCAACTCTCGACGGACGTCCTCCCGTAGACTACATCGGTAGTGGTCGATGAGGGCCCGCTCATTCCACCCTGCATCCGCTGCTAGAGTCCGGAACTCCAGGGCGAACTCCTGTGCGCTCCTCCTCCCGTCGAAGGTGGAACAGACGCTCCCCCGCCGCCTTCCCCTCTGGTGGATGGTCGAACACGGCCCTGAAGCGGCGGGAGAACTCCGCGTAAGTGATGGTGGCGGCGTCTATTCCCCTCCATTCGGCGTTAGCCCACTCTAACGCCTTGCCGGTGAGACAGGAGATGAGGGCAGAGACGCTTTCATATCCCGAGGGCGCCGGGTGTATGGTGGCCAGGTAGAGTTCCACCTGCAGGAGGAACCCCTGACATCCGGCTGCGGTACCATCATATGCCCTCGGGAGCGAGAGCCGAATACCGCTGAGTTCCGGTGCTGGAAGAGGAGGACTGGTCGATGTTGATGGTAAGGTGTGCGGAGGTGTGGGCACCTCTCTGGTGACCAAACGGTGCAGAGTGTTCGCCACCTCGTTCATGGCGGCCTCAAGTCGCCAGATCATGGTGTCTTGATGGCTGATCCGTTCCTCCAGCGACTTGGGTGCCGCCGCTGCTTCTACTGACTCCATAGTGGTGTGTTATTCTGTCACAATGGCTGATGTAGATGTGGTGAAGGAGTCAAACGCAGACACAGAAGCTCAGTCCAATACTTTACTGAACACAACCAAAAATATACAAAACACTGGCCTCAAAACAAACAAGAGGCGGACGATGCGCAACAATGCGCAAAAGGCTAGTATTCCAAGGCGTACAAAAACAGTACAGTGCGACGACAGGGAAAACAACAAACAAACAACGAGCCGACCTGATGACAGGCGAACAATAACACACAACACAAAACTAACCAAACGGGAAACTTATAGAGGACATAATCAACTAAACAGGACACAGGTGTACACAATCAGACAAAACCAACAGACAGCGAAAACATCAAACGGTGATAGCTAGTACTCCGGGGACGACGACCGCCGAAGCCTGCCCGAACAAGGAGGAGGAGCAGCCTCGGCCGAAACCCGTGACACTACTAATCCGGAAAGGCAGCAATTCCATTCCATTAAGTGACATTATTTCCAATAAGGATTGTTCCATTCTGGAATTGAAATTTCAATTTACTTACTGGATTGAAATGGAATTGACCCCCAATCTCACTGTTACTACATACCTTAAATATAGAATCCATTATTGAAACAATAACAAAGCGGTCACTCCACTTGTGTTTTGGTAAAAAAGCTGAAGGCCTGGAGAAATGGAGCCACTCTCAAATTCATACACAGAGCTATGTATGCAAGGACTGACCATCCATGATATCAAAATTAGTTTTAACTATGGGCTGGATCAATCCGTATCGCAGAAGTATCGTGGAAGAGCCGCGTTAAAATTGAAACGTCATTTCCGATTGAGCCGACATATGCAGCGTTTACCATGAATGCCTCATGAGCTTAGGGCTCTATTCAATCTGTATCGCTGAAGTGTTACGAAGGGTACGACAGTTGATCCAGCTATATGCCTCCATTCCAAATGAATGGAAAAGATGAGCACCAAATAAAACCAGGAAATCCAGGAAATTAGACAGTGCTAATATTTTCCATTCATTTGGGATTGAGGCCTATAGTTGGATCCACACAATCAATGTTTCATCTTGACATTAGTCTTCTTTTGAGGTCTGAAAACATCTGACAAACTTTCATTTATGAGTGAAATGTCCCTTTAAGAATTATTTGCAGTCCACATTGACATTGACTCAATTGTTTCTTCTATCATTCTCTGCTTTCAGAATTATTCAACAACAGCTTTATATGATCCTACAACCGCTGGTCCTCCTACATTCGCTGCTCCTGCTTCTACAACCGCTGGTCCTGTTCCTCCTACAACCGCTGCTCCTGCTCCTACAACCGCTGGTCATGTTCCTCCTACAACCGCTGCTCCTGCTCCTACAACCGCTGCTCCTGCTTCTACAACCGCTGGTCCTGTTCCTCCTACAACCGCTGCTCCTGCTCCTACAACCGCTGGTCCTGTTCCTCCTACAACCGCTGCACCTGCTCCTACAACCGCTGGTCTTGTTCCTCCTACAACCGCTGCACCTGCTCCTACAACCGCTGCTCCTACAACCGCTGCTCCTGCAACAACAGCACTTGTCACACCATCCAAACCAAGTGGCAGCCCAGCAACCGGAGCGTCTCTGTTGTGTTCTGTGGTGACTCTTCTGCTCTACAGCCTGTGGTACTAAGTGGTGCGCCCCCTCTGGTCTGGATTATGTATTGTTCAGGACAAATAGACTGACTGGCTATGAATGAACCCAGAGCCACAGAGTAAAGCAAATATGTATCTGGAAGTATGGATTTTCCTCTACTGGAACACCAGTCATTGATGTTTCATGTTAGAGGTTAACCTAAATTTGAATTTGTTGTAAACAGTCACCAATGGGTAAAAACCTTTGGGCAAACATATATTGATTGTGTTTTGAACATTGACAGTTTTAGGAACTTGCCTCCACTGCCCTTTTAGATGTATTTTTATTTTATTTTTAAGTTGAAATGCACTGATTAGAGTGAATGAATTGATGTTGTAGAAAATATACTTGGTTGTAATCACATTTTTATTTTAATAAAATTATGTATGGAAGTACAGATCCCCCATTCCGACCAGGTACAGCAATTATTTTAGGAAGACATTATCCAAACAATACTGGAGAGCAAGAAAGAGAGTCCCCTCCTCCCTAATCTATGACAGGGTGTGAGGTGTCAAAACCGGTCCCCCTCCTCCCCTCTTCTGTGGGTGAGAGAGGGTCAGGCTATTGTCAACCACTGCCAAGCTGATCTGAGTCCTTGGATCCTCAGACAGGACAGTCATGACAATATGTTGATGCTGACCTTCATGGTCTCCAGTCTTTGAGCCAGGTAGAGGTTTGGGCTCTGTATGCAACACACTATCAGAGAGAAAGGTTAGTGACCCTTTGTGTGTGAGTCCATGCACATTAACATACCTCTACTGTATGGACAGTGCACTCTGTTCTCTGCTGCTTGTGGGCTCATAACTGTTTTCACTGGACATCCATTTGATTGTTAATGATGTAAGCATATGATGTAAGATAAATGTACATATTTGAATGTACACATTAAACACGACACACATAGGGATGCAAACCCATGTGCACTTGCACACTCTCACCCAGACACAAGCGCACACAAACAATCAACATTTTTTTACCCAAGTTTCACGTCTACTGCTGAATGCTTTCTCTATTGCTTCATCCCCTGTCTCTTGCTTCTCACTCTCCAAATTGACGAACACTGCACACACAACACAACAATATAAGACACACGCACACATACACAGTATAACCATACACAGACACACGGACACACACACACACACACACACACAAACACAGCCTGTTCAGTCAAATATACACACAAATATACGGTGCAGTGCACTAGTACATGATATAATATATTGTTTGCCTATTCAAAATGTAAAAATGTTGTCATTTAGCAGACAATCGTACACACAGGTTCTTCTAATAAGTGCAACATGTTAGTGAAGTCTTATGACAAGGATCCAGTGAAGAGGATTTCTGTCAGGGAGGGGAGAGGGACAAAGGTTTACCTTGAGTAAGGCCAGGACGAGTAAGGCCAGGACGAGTAAGGCCAGGACGGGTAAGGCCAGGACGGGTAAGGCCAGGACGAGTAAGGCCAGGACATTATTTGGCCTCTGTGTACTTTGGTGATTACTTGATTAGAACATATCACAGTAGAACTGTATTGATGAAAGAGCAATTATGCAATGTGATGTTATGAAGTGATTGCAGCAATACAGATAATGATGTCTTTATAATATCCTTGAATTGTTGTAACTTAAACTCCTTGTAGGCAGAAGTGATGTTAGCAAGCTCCTTGGGTAACCTGGTGCACAGAATATCTAGCAAACCCTCCTCTGTACCAATATCTTGTATATAACAAATACAGGTATTTGACATTCTCATTTTAATTACTGTATGTTGCTCATCTGTAAATTTACAGTATGTGTGCTCAATGTCTCTCTCTCTCTCTGCATGCTGGGAGTGTTTGGTGCATGCTGGGAATTGTTTGAGTGAGTGCTAAATGCGAGTGTTGTGTAGAGTTAGATATCCTGGGTTTTCCTTTTCTTGGTGATATCCTTTTTTCTTCTATGCATGATTAAGGTTATTATTTCTATTTTCTTGTAGTGGTAGAATTAAGTATATTGTTTTTCGTGTCGAAATTACCCTGATTTTGGTGGGGATGGCGGCCCGAATGGGGACGCCGTCCCTGTCACTTCGGCACGGCTTTAGGTGTGTTACTGAAGCTACTGTCACGGTGGAGGAGGTTCTGGTCGCCGTAGGAGAGAAGGTAGGATATGAGAATGTTGCTTATGCGTCACGGAGGAATAAAGCGGTGGTGGTATTTCTTAAAGAAGAGCGCCTTGTTGATCGTATGGTTGAGCATGGCGTACTTCTTAAAGGAATGTTTATTCAAGTTACGCCGCTTTTTTCTCCGTCAACAAGGGTAACGATTTCAAATGTACCGCCGTTTATTCCAAATGAGCTATTGGAGCGCGAGTTATTGCGCTTTGGGAAGTTTGCAAGTTCAATTAAGGTTGTCCCATTGGGTTGCAAACACCCGGCGTTGAAACAGGTTATGTTGTTTCGGCGACAGGTGTTTATGTTTTTGGACTCACCTGAGCAGACTTTTGAGTTATCGTTTAAAGTCAAGTATGACAATAGACTGTATATGGCTTATGCTAGTACGGGTAGTCAACGGTGTTTTGAGTGTGGGGATTTGAGTGTGGGGATGTTGGTCATAAGCAACATGCTTGCCCGAAAAGGGAGAAGGCAGAGGGAGGGGCGCAGGTGGTCCTCGTTACGCCTGGGCCCACTGATGTAGGAAGAGGTGGGCTGACAGTGGTAGAGCAGCCACACGCATCTGTTGCTGAGGAACAAGTTGTCCGTGTTGAGGGCACAGAGGTGCAACTTGTACCAGAGGGAAATGTTATGCAGCAGAAAAAAATTGTTGTAGAAGGTAAGGATGGATCTGAAGGGCCATTTCCTCAGACTGGTGAGGAGGTGCCCAGTATGAGTGCTGTGGTACAGGAGGGGGTACATGTGGAGCTAATCTCCCAGGTAGTGGAGGAGATGCCCACTACAAGTAATGGGTTACAGAAGAGGGTTCATGTGGAGCTAATCTCCCAGGTACTGGAGGAGATGCCCACTATGAGTGCTGGGGTACGGGGGGGGGGTTCATGTGGAGCTAGGTTCCCAGGTAGTGGAGGAGATGCCCACTACGAGTAATGGGGTTCAGGTGGGGCTAGTCTCCCAGGTAGTGGAGAAGATGCCCACTACGAGTAATGGGGTTCAGGTGGGGCTAGTCTCCCAGGTAGTGGAGGAGATGCCCACTACGAGTAATGGGGTTCAGGTGGGGCTAGTCTCCCAGGTAGTGGAGGAGATGCCCACTACGAGTAATGGGGTTCAGGTGGGGCTAGTTTCCCAGGTAGTGGAGGAGATGCCCACCACGAGTAATGGGGTTCAGGTGGGGCTAGTCTCCCAGGTAGTGGAGGAGATGCCTGGTACGAGTGATGGGGTGCAAGTGGGGAGTGTTGAAAGGGATGTGGTAGAGGGGAGTCAGTGGTCTGTGGCCTCAGTTGAGGAGGATCAGGAGAAGGATACGGATATCTCTCTTGATACGATATCAGCTGGTGAGGACTCAATTTACGATCTAGAGGAGGTAAATGGGTTTCTGGATCAGACTTTTGGGAAATCTGTCAAATTGGCAGATTATTTTGATGTTGATAAGTTTGTGAGGTCAGCTGTGATGTTACAGAAGACGGTGGGGTTAGACCAGTTGAGTGAGAAGAAGCGGTTTCGCTTGAGGAAATGTGTTACTGCTGTTGCAGCAGCAAAAGGTGGTGGGAAACGTGGTCAGGTTAAGAGAAAATTTAAATAATGATGATGATTACGCCTCATAGGGTGTTCTATTCTCTTTGTCTGGTTTCTCTGTGGTTTCTTCTGCTTTTCCTTTTTCTTTTCTATATGGAGGTACTAAGGGTAGGTTCTCTCAATATTAATGGAGGAAGGGACAGGAATAAGAGGGCTTGGGTATTAGAAGTAATAAAACAGAAAAGGCTTAATGTAGTTTTCCTATAGGAGACCCATAGTGATGAGGAAAATGAGGTTGACTGGGGTATGTGGTGGGAGGGGCAGCATATACTCAGTCAGGTACTAATTTCAGTGCTGGGGTGGCAATCTTGTTTTCTTCAGGCTTAGGGGTGACTGTGGTATCTACAACAGAGATTGTCAAGGGTCGGGTTTTATTGGTCAAGGTGGATGTTATGTTTTTTTTTTTTTTTTTTTTGAATGTTTATGCTCCTAATGAGGGTACAGAGCGTATTGTTGGTTTTGATAAAATAAAGGAAACCTTAAGACAGTGTGACCAAGAGGGGTGTATGGTTTTAGGGGAGGGACTGGAACTGTACAGTGGATTTTACTGTTGATCGCACCGCTGAAGAACCTCACCTGCGGTCAGCAATTTGTCTGTCTGGTCTATTAACTGAGTTTGAGCTTTCTGATGTGTGGAGAGTAAGGAATGCAAAAGTTAGGCAGTACACATGACTAAAAGTTAATGAAGGTCATGTCAGTGCAGCAAGGTTAGACAGGTTGTATGTATCTGAGCAATACTGTAGTAGGGTTGGAAGGTGTGACATTACTCCTGTGGGTTTCTCTGATCACCATATTGTCACTGTTGATATTCACTTGTCCTGTCCACGAAGGTCATAAAAAAATAAAATAAAAAATCATCATCATCTTATTGGTATTTTAATGTTAAATTGTTACATGATGTCATGTTTTGTGAAATGTTTTTGTTGTTTTGGGAAAGATGGAGGGTTACAAAAGGGAATTTAGAGTCCTTGAGACAATGGTGGGAGGTTGGGAAGGCCCAAATACGATTATTTTGTCAACAGTATACTGCTCTGTCTTGAATTGAAGTTAAAGAGACTATCAGGGCCCTTGAACAGGACATTAAATCTATTGAATTGAAGTTGCTCACTCAGAATGACCCCGGACTAGTCATGAACTTACAGGACAAGAAACATGAACTGAGGTCGTTTCTGCATGAAAGAGTGAAGGGTGCCTTGATTAGGTCTCGTTTCGCTTCCCTCAAGGATATGGATGCTCCTAGTGCTTTTTTTAAAACCTAGGGACAGTCGACATTGCAACGTAAACAGATGGTCTGCCTTCGTCTCCCTGATGGGAAGGTGACCACGGATGACAGTGAAATGCGTCAACATGCCGTGGATTTCTATTCTGGCCTCTATAAGGCGGAGGATTGTGACTCTGTTACAGTTGTTACACGGTCTTCCTCAATTGGGACCTGAGCAAAGAGTCGCATTGGACTCTGACATTACACTGCAAGAGCTGTCCACAGCAGTTATGCAGCTCTCAACAGGCCGAGCCCCTGGCATTGATGGTTTACCATCTGAGTTTTATAAGCACTTTTGGGGGTCTATTGGGGAGGATTTTTATGAAGTGGTGTGTGAATCTTTTCATGAGGGCTCTCTTCCTGTATCTTGTCAACGTGCAGTACTTTCACTGTTGCCAAAAAAGGTGGATTTGGCTCTCATAAAAAATTGGAGACCTGTTGCTTTGCTGTGTGCAGAATATAAAATTGTTTCTAAATGTCTCTCAAACAGTTTGAAAGAGTATCTGGGATTGTTGGTCCACAAGGACCAGTCCTACTGTGTACCTGATCGCTCTATTGTTGACAACTTGTTTCTAATAAGAGATGTTTTAGACATTTGTAAATGTGGGTTTACTTTCTTTGGATCAGGAGAAGGCTTTTGATCGTGTGGACCACCAGTACTTGTTTAAAACAATGAAAGCCTTTGGGTTTGGGGATGTTTTTTTGTCTTGGATGAATTTACTGTATGCTGGGGCCTCGTGTATGGTGAAGGTGGGGGGTGGTTTGAGTTGTCCCATCCCTGTCCAAAGGGGCATCAGGCAGGGATGCCCAATTTCAGGGCAGTTATACAGTCTGGCGATTGAACCAATGCTTTGTTTTTTAAGAGCGAAGCTTAATGGTTTCTCTGTGCCAGGTGTAATGAAGGGTCCCACGATAGCACTGTCTGCGTATGCAAATGACGTGACAGTTTTTATTACAGGGGGTGAGGATGTTAAGGTTCTCTCAGACATTTTAAAGGTGTATGAGGGGGCCTCCTCAGCTAGAGTCAATTGGGGAAAGAGTGAAGCACTGCGGGCAGGCCAGCTTCAGATGGGGTCCGCTCCACGGTTACCAGGGGGGCTTCAGTGGGGCAGAGATGGGATGAAGACTTTGGGGGTTTTTCTAGGCTCCGATGTCTTTCAGAAAAAGAACTGGGAGGGTGTAGTGGAGAAAGTGTGTGCCAGATTGTCTAGGTGGAAATGGGTGCTGCCCCAGCTGTCTTATAGGGGAAGGGTACTGGTAGCTAATAATCTTGCTGCCTCTACCCTGTGGCACTGACTAATGATTTCACAGCCACCAAAGGGTCTGATACAAGAGCTTCTGAGGACCCTTGTCAATTTCTTCTGGTCTGGACAACATTGGATTAAAGCTTCAGCCCTGTACCTGCCACTGCACGAGGGTGGGCAAGGCCTGGTGGACATTTCTTCCAGGATCATGGCTTTCCGGCTTCAAGCAGCCCAGAGACTGTTGTACAGTGACGGTTCTAGCTGGGTTGACACAGCCTACACATTGATGAAGAGAGCGGGCTGTTTGGGCTTTGACAAGCACCTTTTCCTCTTAAAGCTGGAGGGGGGTGAGTTGCCTGGCCTGACTCTTGGAGTTGGAAACGGTTCGACTGGTTCTGACCCACTTCGCGTCTACCCTTCGGGGTCGCGATGTGTTGGTCTGGTCAGACAACCGGACCACAGTAGCCTACATAAATCGCCAGGGAGGAGTCAGGTCTCCTGCACTCCACTGGTCGGCAGAGGAACTGTGGCTGTGGGCTCACGAGCACCTTCGCTCGTTGAGAGCAGCACAAATTCCAGGCTACTTGAACGTGGGAGCAGACCTCACGTCTCGAGGGGGTCCTTGAGACGACGAGTGGCGTCTGCACCCAGACATTGTTCCCCAAATTTGGGAACAGTCGGGAGAGCCGAGGTGGATCTATTCGCGTCACACGTGAACGTGCATTGTCTTCTATGGTTCTCTCTGAGGGATCAGGACGAACCGCCACTGGGGAGGGACGCGTTCGCGCACCGACCGTGGCCGAGAGTTCTCCTGTATGCATTCCCACCGCTGTCCTGCATTCTCCCACTGTTAGCCAGGGTGAGATCAGGCAGGCTGTCAATAATATTGATGGCCCCCGATCGCCCAGGGGCTCCATGGTTTGCGGAGATGAGTCAGATGTTGATTGCCCCACCTTGGCCAATTCCACATCGACGGGACGTGTTGTCTCAGGCGGAGAGCTCGATAGGGTGATTGCCCATAATCGGCCAACCACTGAAGGCTTGGCTCCTGAGAGGGACAGGCTAGAGCGCCGTGGGTTATCTGATTCAGTAATCAGGACCATACAGGGTTCACGTGCCGGTTCCACTTCCAGGCTGTGTGCCAGTAAATGGAACATATTTTCACAGTGGTGAGAATGTAGACCCCATGAACTGTCAGGTTGAGAGTGTACTCTCGTTCCTGCAGTTTATGTTTGATAAGCAGCGATCGCCCGCCACCATTAAGGTGTTTGCAGCGGCGATTTCAGCTTGTCACGATTTCAGCTTTGGCAGAGACACTGTCTTCAGCCACCCTCTAGTGAAACGTTTCTTATTAGGAACATGGCGGCTTAGGCCAATGCCTAGAGCTGCGCTTCCTCAGTGGGATTTGACTTTGGTACTCGAAGTGCTCTGTGAGTCGCCGTTCGAGCCATTGAATCAAATACCCCTCAAGATGCTGTCATTGAAGACTGCACTGTTGCTCGCTTTGACCACTGCTGAGCGTGTCAGTGATTTGTGCGCTCTGTCGACGAGAGCCGACTGCCTCGCCATTAATGGCGATTTGAGCAGGGCGGTGTTACGTCCTAACCCGGCTTTTATGCCGAAGGTTATTAAGAGCTCATATAGATCACAGATCGTTGAGCTGTGGGCCTTTTCTCCCCCTCCTCATGGGGAGAGGAGAGAGGAGAGAGGAGAGGCTCCATCGACTGTGCCCGGTACGTGCTTTGGCATGTTACGTGGAGCGCACGGCAGCAATTACGTCATCACCTCAGTTGTTTGTGTGTCACGGTGCGGCTGCACTGGGTAGACCACTTTCAAAACAGCGTTTGTCTCACTGGCTTTGCAAAGGCATTGAGACGGCGTATGAGGCAGCGGGGTGACCATTGCCTCAGGGCATGAGGGCTCACTCCACTCGTGGAGTAGCAACCTCTACGGCTCTTTTCAGAGGCACAGGAGTAGAGGATATTTGTGCAGCGGCGTCGTGGGCGTCACCGTCTCCTTTTATCCGTTTCTATCTCCTGGATATGTCTTCTAACTCTTTGGCTCAGTCTGTACTCAGCGTGGCTGAGGGGAGGACTTGAGGAAAGAGAGAGGAATGCAGGACCGAAGAGACAGGTCTCTTTCAGGTCCGCTTCTGATAGAGACATATTTGAGCATGACTCCTGTCTGACATGTTCAGTACAGTTGAAGGCATGTATTGATCTGCCCACCAGTGAATAACTGGGTTGCGGCGGAATGATGAGGGACAATAGTAGTAACCATGACTACAGTACTATTAGACCGGTCATGATAATTTGACAGAATGTGACGTCATCTATCTGCTGGTTCAGATTAGTATGACTCATGTTCTGGAATCTGCCCACTAATCTTTGGGATTCCATTGATTGGGTGGGGCGGGCTACCGTGTACACAATGTAGAGTGACACTTTGTGTCATACCATTAGTGGTCGATATTGTTGTAACAGGATATTGAGGTACCATCTATCTGCTAGTACAGATTAGTATGGCCCATATTCTGGTTATCTGCCCACCAGACATTGGTGATGCCAATGGACTGCTTGGGCAGGTTTGAACCGATGATGCAGTATATTGTGACACAATGTGTTACAGTACTGCGGGACTTGGTTGCAGCCATTGCTAGGCCTGACCTTTTCATTTCGATGGGAAGTGTTGGGCTCGGCAGGGAGTACATTTTGAAGTGTTGCGCTCTGCCTTAAACCAATAGGAGCAGAGCTCCCCTATGGGGCGGAGCTCCACGATATAGAACAATAGTTACCGGAGTGTAACTCCAGTTCTATGAGTGGAGCGGAGCCCCATAGGACTTAAGGCCCTGCCGACCCTCTTAGTCTCGCTGAAGATAATTTCGGGAGGCTGATTGAGGGACACCTGTACTCCTATTGGCTGCAGGTGTGTGCATAATTCAGTCTCAGGCTGTTCGCTGCCTAGGCAGCTGGGTAAACCAATAGAAGCAGAGCTCCCCTATGGGGCGCCGCTCCACTCATAGAACTGGAGTTAGACTCCGGTAACTATCGTTCCGGGGGCAGTAGGTGGGGAGTCGGTTTCATTGTTGGCTTCTGCTGATGATGTGACAGTGTCAAGGGTGAGGGAGATGTGGAGGAGGTTAGCAGGACTTTGATGTTGTTTGATGTGAACTGGGAGAGGAGTGAGAGGTTGATTATGGGGAGATGGGCCAGAGCAGGATGTCCCAGTCTTACTGGGGGGCTTCAGTGGGGCAGAGTAGGGAAGAAGTTCATAGGGGTGTTCTTGGGGATCTCAGAATTTCAGGAGTGAAACTGGGAGGAGCTGGTGGACAAGGCTGCGGCTAAGCTGTCTAAATGGTGGTGGTTGTTGCCACTGATCAAAACAAATAATCAAATCAAATCACATTTTATTTGTCACATGCTTCGAAAATAACAGGTGTAGACTAACAGTAAAATGCTTACTTACGGGGCCTTACCAACAATGCAGAGAGAGAAATAATATAAAAATAATAACACAAGGAATAAATACACAATGAGTAACGATAATTTTGCTATATACACAGGGTAAGTACCGAGTCGATGTGCAGGGGTACGAGGTAATTGAGGTAGATATGTACATATAGGTAGGGATAAAGTGACTAGTCAACAGGATAGATAATAAACAGTAACAGCAGCGTATGTGATGAGTCAAAAGTTAGTGCAAAAAGGGTCAAAGCAGATAGTCCGGGTAGCTATTTGGTTAAGTATTTAATTAGCGGTTAGAGCGTTGGGCCAGGAACTCAAAGGTCGCTGGTTCGAATACCCGAGCCGACAAGATGAAAAATATTTCTATGTTCCTTTAAGCAAGGCACTTAACCCTAATGTGCATCAGGGTTGCCGTAATACTGTGGCTGACCGTGTAAAACAACACATTTCACTGCACCTATCCGGTGTATGTGACAATAAAACATATAGTTGAAGGTTGAGGTTTACATACACCTTAGCCAAATACATTTAAACTCAGTTTTTCACAATTCCTGACATTTAATCCTAGTAAACATTCCCTGTTTTAGGTCAGTTAGGATCACCACTTTATTTTAAGAATGTGAAATGTCAGAATAATAGTAGAGAGAATGATTTATTTCAGCTTTTATTTATTTCATCACATTCCCAGTGGGTCAGAAGTTTACATACATTCAATTAGTATTTGGTAGCATTGTCTTTAAATTGTTTAACTTGGGTCAAACGTTTTGGGTAGCCTTCCACAAGCTTCCCACAATAAGTTGGGTGAATTTTGGCCTATTCCTCCTGACAGAGCTGGTGTAACTGAGTCAGGTTTGTAGGCCTCCTTGCTCGCACACGCTTTTTCAGTTCTGCCCACACATTTTCTATAGGAATGAAGAGGGCTTTGTGATGGCCACTCCAATACCTTGACTTTGTTGTCCTTAAGCTATTTTGCCACAACTTTGGAAGTATGCTTGGGGTCATTGTCCATTTGGAAGACCCATTTGCGACCAAGCTTTAACTTCCTGACTGATGTCTTGAGATGTTGCTTCAATATATCCACCTAATTTTCCTTCCTCATTATGCCATCTATTTTGTGAAGTGCACCAGTCCCTCCTGCAGCAAAACACCCCCACAGCATGATGCTGCCACCCCCGTGCTTCACGGTTGGGATGGTGTTCTTCGGCTTGCAAGCCCCCCCTTTTCCTCCAAACATAATGATGGTCATTATGGCCAAACAGTTCTATTTTTGATTCATCAGACGAGGACGTTTCTCCAAAAAGTACGATCTTCCTCCAGGATCTTCACAGGGTCATTTGCTGTTGTTCTGGGATTGATTTGCACTTTTCGCACCAAAGTACGTTCATCTCTAGGAGACAGAACGCGTCTCCAACAGGTCTACAATTTTTTTTTCTGAGGTCTTGACTGATTTCTTTTGATTTTCCCATGATGTCAAGCAAAGAGGCACTGAGTTTGAAGGTAGGCCTTGAAATACATCCACAGGTACACCTCCAATTGACTCAAATGATGTCAATTAGCCTATCAGAAGCTTCTAAAGCCATGACATCATTTTCTGGAATTTTCAAAGCTGTTTAAAGGCACAGTCAACTTAGTGTATGTAAACTTCTGACCCACTGGAATTGTGATACAGTGAATTATAAGTGAAATAATCTGTCTGTAAACAAATGTTGGAAAAATTACTTGCGTCATGCACAAAGTAGATGTCCTAACCAACTTGCCAAAACTATAGTTTGTTAACAAGACATTTGTGGTTGAAAAACAAGTTTTAATGACTCCAACTTAATTGTATGTAAACTTCCGAATTCAACTGTATGTACAGTTTGGACACACCTACTCATTCAAGTTATTTAAAAAAATGTTTTACATTGTAGAATAATATTGAAGAGATCAAAACTATGAAATAACACATAAGGAATCATGTAGTAACCCAAAAGGTTTTCAACAAATCAAAATATATTTTATATTTGAGATTCTTCAAATAGCCATTCTCTCAACCAGCTTCACCTGGAATGCTTTTCTAACAGTCTTGAAGGAGTTCCCACATATGCTGAGCACTTGTTGGCTGCTTTTCCTTCACTCTGCCGTCCGACTCATCCCAAACAATCTCAATTGGGTTGAGGTCGGGGGATTGTGGAGGCCAGGTCATCTGATGCAGCACTCCATCACCCTCCTTCTGGTAAAGTAGCCCTTACACAGCCTGGAGGTGTGTTGGGTCATTGTCCTGTTGAAAAACTAAATATAGTCTGCAGAATATCGCTGCAGAATGCGGTGGTAGCCATGCTGGTTAAGTGTGCCTTGAAGTCTAAATAAATCACAGACAGTGTCACCAGCAAAGCACCCCCACACCATAACACCTCCTCCTCTATGCTTTACGGTGGGAACTACACATGCGGAGATCATCCGTCACAAAGACACAGCGGTTGGATCCAAAAATCTCCAATTTGGACTCCAGACCAAAGGACAGATTTCCACCATTCTAATGCCCATTGCTCGTGTTTCTTGGCCAGTCTCTTCTTATTGGTGTCCTTTACTAGTGGTTTCTTTACAGCAGTTCGACCATGAAGGCTTGATTCACACAGTCCCCTCTGAATAGTTGATGTTGAGATGTGTCTGTTACTTGAACTCTGTGAAGCATTTATTTGGGCTGCAATTTCTGAGGTGCAGTTAACTCTTATGAACTTATCCTCTGCAGCAGAGGTAACTCTGGGTCTTCCATTCCTGTGGCGGTCCTCATGAGAGCCAGGTTCATCATAGCGCTTGATGGTTTTTGTGACTGCACTTGAAGAAACTTTCAATGTTCTTGAAATGTTCAGTATTGACTGACCTTCATGTCTTAAAGTAATGATGGAGTGTCATTTCTCTTTGCTTATTTGAGCTGTTCTTGCCATAATATGGACTTGGTCTTTTACCAAATAGGGCTATCTTCTGTACACCCCACCTACGTTGTCACAACACAACTGATTGGCTCAAACGCATTAATTACATTTAATTAAATTCCAAAAATTAACTTTTAAGAAGGCACACCTGTTAATTGAAAATCATTCTAGGTGACTACCTCATGAAGCTGGTTGAGAGAATGCCAAGAGTGTGCAAAGCTGTCATCAAGGCAAAGGGTGGCTATTTGATGAATAAACTATATTTTGATTTGTTTAACACTTTTTTGGTTACTACATGATTCCATATGTGTTATTTCATAGTTATGATGTCTTCACTATTATTCTACAATGTAAAAAATAGTAAACATAAAGAAAAACACATGAATGAGTAGGTATGTCCAAACTTTTGACTGGTAGTGTATGTTATTTTTAATTTTTATATAACTATTTAGATGTCTTTTAGAGGAAGGGTGCTTTTCACTAACAACTAGGCCGCTTCAATGTGCTGATGGTGTTGGACCCCCCCCCCCCCCCTCCCCCCGAGTCTCATAAAGCAACTGCAAAAGTTAATATTTTTTGGGTCTGGTCAACACTGGACATGCAGTGTTGCACCTGCCCTTGCATGAGGGGGACAAGGGCTGGTGGACATTGGGTTCAGAGTCACAGCTTTCTGCTTACAAGCTGCACAGAGCGTTTTTTACCAGCAGGGGGTGTGCTGGTCAGACACAGCATTGGCTGTTCTAAGGAGGTCAGGGGGCCCTTGGATATGACAGGCACTTGTTCCTTTTGGATCTGGAGCAGGTCGATATGTCAACCCTTACTCCGTTCTACCACGCTGTGCTTCGGGCAGAGACTCTTAACTGTTTACAGAGATGTTTCATGGCCAGGAGCATGGATAATGGAGGAGCCACTGTTCTACAACCCACTGATACAGACCAGAGTGCTGACCTCTGTGAGCTTGCGAGCCAGACCTGTGAGAGCGGGGTTCACTAAGTTGGGTGACCTGAGAGAGGCGGCTGGGTGGAAATCTGCCAGCGACATAAAGTAATCCAGGCTGCTGCAGCAGATGGTAAAGGGGGTCAATGCTGCACTACCTGGCTCCTTCAGAGAGCTGCTGGGAAACAGGCAGAGACCGGGCCGTTTAACCACAAATGAATCTGATCTACTTCCTTTTACCATCTATCTCCCTTTTTTCCAGCTGCTGCTGCAGGGGAACACCAGGAGGGTGAGGGGATTATTTTATCGTTCAGGACTGGGGGGCTTTTGTACAGCCAGCAAAAAGGCTTTGTATGCGGTGGCTATCAAGGCAGCTCAGAAAGACAATTTGCATGGGCTGAGGGCAACGGAGTGGCAGGGGAGTTTGGGACCAGGCACTTCTCTGAGAGGATGTTGGCGCTCCCTGTATAAGACTCCCATAGAGAAGTGTACAGCTGATCTACAGTGGAGGATTATTCAAGGGGCTATCACTACGAACAGATATGTGTCGCACCTTGATCCATCAGTGGGAAGGGGGTGTCTATTCTGTGGGTAGGAGGAGACAGTGCAGCATCTGTTTTCCTTTTGTTCCAGTCTGACAGGGCTGTTTTCTGTCCTGGGGTGGTGGTGTACAGGGCTAGGGCTAACTTGGGACCTATATGTTGGAGGGCCTAGGTTTAGTGTGGTATTTTTAAAATAAGTATCTCTCTCTCTCTCTCTATCCCTCCATTCCTCCCTCCTTCTCCTGTCCCCCTCTCTCCCACCATCCTTCACCTCCATGGATTATCTCAGATGGTAAGCCTCGAACTGCAGTGGGGTTATCACCAGTGCCAACAGCAAATTCTCCAACTCTCCAGACAGAGCCTTCTTCAGCCCAGCGGTCAGCTCCTGGATCAGGGGGACAACACATAGTCAGTGGGCATGTTGACTCCTGACACTGGTCTAAGGCCAGTTTGGAATTTTTACCTCTAATGGTTGAGGTTAGGATTCGAGGTGGGTAAGCTGGTCCCAGTATTGTAGTTACTAGTTACCTCTGTGATGGTTTTGAAGGTCTGAGCAATGATTTGTCTTTGAGCGTAGTTGCGGTTGGTCAGGATTTTTATCAGAGTAACTGAATCTGTAATCAGACTGGAAAGGATATCTTGTAAAGAGTTTATTCAATAAAATAATGCAAATCATTTCAGATCTAATACCCAAGAGTAGAACAAAATGAGCCTTGAAGCACTTATACTTTATATAATCATTATGAGTTATGATGACTGAGGCTGTACCTTTCTGCTCCAGAGCATCTCTCTCAGCATGGAAGTTAGGGAAGGGCCTTATAGTACCTAAGATACCCCAGGACATCTCCTAGGAGAGGACCAGAGAAAGAACGAGTGAGAGAGGAAGGACAAGGCCTATGGAGGAGAGGATAGAGGGAGAAATGGGCAGGGAGAGTGGTAGGGAAAAGGCATTGGAAGGGGACAAAAGGGAAGAAGGGAAAGAAATGTAGTAGTAGTTACTGTATGTGGAAGGACAAGGAGACAGATGAGGGAGGAGTGAGAAAGAGTGAAACCGGCAAATGTGCATTTTGCCCGGCAGGCAATATCCTAAAGATTTCACACTCTTCCATTTCACAATGGAGAATTTTAGGAATTACAAACATGCAATTGTCAACCATTGTGCAGGAAAAAGAGGCGGTGGGACAAGTAGGGTGAAGAAACACTGACGAAACTAAGATGATGAGATGTCCACAGCTAAAGAAGACAAGAAAGATTGATGGACAAAGGAGAAAGAGGTTCCTAACATTCACATATGATGGCAAGTACTCAATGTCACCTTCAAAAGAGGAAACAAGAAAGACTATTTAATACAATTACACCATTGTTTCATGCATGAATGAAGACACGTGAGGAATGATGGAATGTGTCATTGTTGAAAACTAAGATTTTATCACAAAATAAGTCATAGGCTGTCATAAGTACTGAGATTTTGTGAAATGCATTTTGAATGCATTTATAGCCTTTATAGAAGGGTGTTTTAAAGAATCATAACCTGTAATTAATGTTTATTAAGTCTAAAAATGCTTTATAGGGTTGAAGGCACTATAAATACATTAATTATGCATTATATACAGATGGTTCATAGAAAGTGTAACCGATGTCCTATTTCTTTATTTATTGAGTGCATGTCATAGCATTTCTTATTTATCCTGTTTTCTTTATTATATACTGTATATATTTATTTTTTAAATTAGTTAAATTACTATTTTGATATTGATTACTGCAAGTTAAGCATTTCACTGTATTTCTGCATGCGACAATAAAACTTGAACCCATATTAAAAAACAACAAATTCTCAATTCCGAATTACCTATAGAGGCCCTATGATCTGGAAATCATTCCCTCCTGATTTTGCCAAGCTATCCCTGTCGTTGTTAAAAACACTCAACAAGCCCTTTTGGCTTTTCCCCCCCTCCTGCACATACTGTTTTTTTTAGTTTACTGTTACAAACTGTCGTTCTATTTGTGCAAATAAACTAAACCATATACACACAATAGCCCATAACGACAAAGTGAAAACATGCTTTTAGAAATGTTTGCATATTTATTGAAAATGAAATATGTAATTTATCTAGTCAATACATTGTAAAATCACCTTTGGCAGCGATTACAGCTGTGAGTCTTTCTGGATAAGTCTCTAAGAGCTTTGCACACCTGGTTTGTACAATATTTGCACATTATTCTTTTTATAATTCTTCAAGCTCTGTCGAGTTGGTTGTTGGTCATTGCTAGACAGCCATTTTCCGGTCTTGTCATAGATTTTCAAGCCGATTTAAGTCAGAACTGTAACCAGGCCACTCAGGAAAATTCAATGTCGTCTTGGTAAGCAACTCCAGTGTATATTTGACCTTGAGTGTTAGGTTATTTTCATGCTGAAAGGTGAATTTGTCTCCCAGTGTCTGAAGGAAAGCAGACTGAACCAGGTTTTCCTCTAGGATCTTCCCTGTGCTTAGCTCTATTCCGCTTCTTTTTATCCAAAAAAACTCCCTAGTCCTTGCCGATGACAAGTATACCCATAACATGATGCTGCCACCACCATGCTTGAAAATATGAAGGGTGGTACTCAGTGACGTGTTGTGTTGGATTTGTCCCAAACATAATGGTTTGTATTCAGGACATAAAGTTCATTTCTTTGCCACATTCTTTGCAGGCTTCCTTCTTTTCACTCTGTCATTTAGGTTAATATTGTGGAGTAACTACAATGTTGATCCATCTTCAGTTTTTTTCTATCACAGCACTAAACTGTAACTATTTTAAAATCACCATTTGCCTCATGGTGAAATCCCTGAGCGGTTTCCATCCTCTCCGGCAACTGAGTTAGGAAGGATGCCTGTATCGTTGTAGTGACTGGGTGTATTGATACACCATCCAAAGTGTCATTAATAACTTCACCATGCTCAAAGGGATATTCAATGTCTGCTTTATTTTGATTTTTTACCCATCTACCAATAGGTGCCCTTCTTTGCGAGGCATTGGAAAACCTCCCTAGTCTTTGTGGTCGAATCTGTGTTTGAAATTTACTGCTCGACTGAGGCACCTTACAGATAATTGTATGTGTGGGGTACAGAGATGAGGTAGTCATTAAAAAATCATGTTAAACACTATTATTGCACACAGAGTTAGTTCATGCAACTTATGTGACTTGTTAAGCACATTTTTACTCCTAAACTTATTTAGGCTTGCCATAACAAAGGGGTTGAATACCTGACTCAAGACATTTCAGCTTTAATTTTTAATTAATTTGTAAACATTTCTAAAAACATAATTCCACTTTGATATTATCAGGCAGTGTGTGTAAGCCAGAGAGACAAATTCTAAATGTAATCCATTTGAAATTCAGGCTGTAACACAACAAAATGTGGATGAAGTCAATGGGTGTGAATACTTTCTGAAGGTATTTACTAGACAAAGAGGCAGCTGGAGTTCCATTACAAATACAATGCTTAGCTGGTTTGGTGAGAAAATTGAAAAGGTCCACTCTCTTCCTTACTGTGTCCGCCTAGTGCCTTGTATATTGTCTGTACTCTGTGCCTGGAGTACAGAAATAAATATGAGAGATGTGGGTTTTACTGTGTGCGGCCACTATCAACAATGGGAAGTTATGGAGCGTGTATCAGTTGGATGGATATAATGTACGATTTTGTTCCACTTTAGCTGGTTGGATGTAGAAGTCACCATTTAAAATGTATCCAGTATCATTACGTCTTACCTCTATTGTCATTTAGTTCATTGTATTGCATGTGTAAATGCAGACTTGAGCTACAGTATGTGCCTTTTGTAAAGTATTAGACCACTAATAAAACCTATTTATTTCACCTTGAGCTACTAGTATGTACTTATGCATAGTATGTTCTGTACATAGTAGGCCACATATTACACTATCAGTTTTCTTGTCTCATGCGTTACAGTCCTGTATCTTGTACACACATCACCATGGTATTCAGAACAGCTTGCTCAGTGTTTCTAGATTATGTCTGTGTGAATCTTGATAGCCAATCTAGATGATAGTCAGACAGTACCACTCCTCACCTTTGACCTGTCTGCATTATAATAACGTGAAAGCCCAGGATGACCCAGATTATCTTTCTCCATGGAATACATGACAATATACTGTAACTTATCTTTAATTGAAGATCTATGAAAGAACAAGACACATTTTAGATTAACAAGACATTTGAACAACAATTGATAACAGTTTCATTTTTGATAGTTTTATTTAATATTTATATATTTTATATTTTAAAACCACTCATATTTCTTTTCACATTCTATTTTTGGTATCAAATAATAATGCATGGAGGTGCAAGGTATTTGGTGTTATATATAAAAATAAGAAAGTAACCTGTATGTTGACAGTGATTGGCAATGTATGATTAATATCTATGAAAATACCGTAGTAATACCATAGTGAAATAGAAACCCCACCTTGAAAAACACACAGTAGCATTAGACAGGAAATGCATAAAAGCCCACAGGGTCATTGCACTGCATCATACATTATTATATGTATTGTGTATGTATTATACTGCATAAAGAATACACTCCCCATCCAATGTTTTCCCAAAACGTAGTAAATTACATAGTCAAACAAAATACAAATAAAATACAAAAATAAGCCAATTCAGAAAATAATGTGCATAGATTTGGCTTCCTTCATGAATACATCTTAAATATACTGCTTGTAGCCACAGATGATGCACCATATAGTAGATCTAACTTGACCTCCCCAATAATCAATGGTGGGTTCAAGTGAATGGTTCCGTCCACTACTGTGTGTGCTAAGCCGGGGCATACCATCCAAGTCAAGGAAGAATCTGAGAGGGGAGAATGTCTGTAAATAGAATAACCCAATTTTAAGGGAGGGGAAAATAAGCACTACCCTTCCCATCCTCTCCAGTTGACCACATCTAAAGGCACTGGTTGTTTATTGTTGAGTCGTACGTATGCTGCTGTCCTCACATTCAGGCAAAAAAGTAAATCCTCATATGAATCTTCACGGTATTAAAGAAAACCCCTTTAACTGCAATGAAGATGTTCTCAGATCCTCTTGAGAGTGCCTGACGATGATTACACAAGGTTAAGTCTGTGGTGATTCCTAAAGGCCATGTCCACAGGCTCAAAAGCAGGAGTTCTGAGGGGTTGGGGATATTGTAATGTATTGTATTGGAGGAGCGGGTGAAGGGTGTGGGTTGAGGGAAGGTTATTGGAAGGTTACAGCAGCTCCAGCTCCCACTGTTGGCAAGGCCTCTCCTCACTCTCTGGTAAAATCACCACATGGTCTCTGTCGTACTGCTTGCCACCTGAGAGATACAATTATATCATACATTTATTGCATGTTGAAAATACCCTCAAATAAAAGGTGACATTCTGTATTGTTGCCTCATATGAAACATTTGGGGGGGGGGGGTGCTGAGTGTGCATAGTATTGCATGAAAGTACAAATCGTATATACAGTGGGGAAAAAAAGTATTTAGTCAGCCACCAATTGTGCATGTTCTCCCAATTAAAAAGATGAGAGAGGCCTGTACTTTTCATCATAAGTACACGTCAACTATGACAGACAAATTGAGGAAAAAAAATCCAGAAAATCACATTGTAGGATTTTTTATGAATTTATTTGCAAATTATGGTGGAAAATAAGTATTTGGTCACCTACAAACAAGCAAAATTTCTGGCTCTCACAGACCTGTAACGACTTCTTTAAGAGGCTCCTCTGTCCTCCACTCGTTACCTGTATTAATGGCACCTGTTTGAACTTGTTATCAGTATAAAAGACACCTGTCCACAACCTCAAACAGTCACACTCCAAACTCCACTATGGCCAAGACCAAAGAGCTGTCAAAGGACACCAGAAACAAAATTGTAGACCTGCACCAGGCTGGGAAGACTGAATCTGCAATAGGTAAGCAGCTTGGTTTGAAGAAATCAACTGTGGGAGCAATTATTAGGAAATGGAAGACATACAAGACCACTGAAAATCTCCCTCGATCTGGGGCTCCACGCAAATTCTCACCCCGTCGGGTCAAAATGATCACAAGAACGGTGAGCAAAAATCCCAGAACCACACGGGGGGACCTAGTGAATGACCTGCAGAGAGCTGGGACCAAAGTAACAAAGCCTACCATCAGTAACACACTACGCCGCCACGGACTCAAATCCTGCAGTGCCAGACGTGTCCCCCTGCTTAAGCCAGTACATGTCCAGGCCTGTCTGAAGTTTGCTAGAGTGCATTTGGATGATCCAGAAGAGGATTGGGAGAATGTCATATGGTCAGATGAAACCAAAATATAACTTTTTGGTAAAAACTAAACTCGTCGTGTTTGGAGGACAAAGAATGCTGAGTTGCATCTAAAGAACACCATACCTACTGTGAAGCATGGGGGTGGAAACATCATGCTTTGGGGCTGTTTTTCTGCAAAGGGACCAGGACGACTGATCCATGTAAAGGAAAGAATGAATGGGGCCATATATCGTGAGATTTTGAGTGAAAACCTCCTTTCATCAGCAAGGGCATTGAAGATGAAACGTGGCTGGGTCTTTCAGCATGACAATGATCCCAAACACACCGCCCGGGCAACGAAGGAGTGGCTTCGTAAGAAGCATTTCAAGGTCCTGGAGTGGCCTAGCCAGTCTCCAGATCTCAACCCCATAGAAAATCTTTGGAGGGAGTTGAAAGTCCGTGTTGCCCAGCGACAGCCCCAAAACATCACTG
Source organism: Coregonus lavaretus (assembly GCF_964263955.1). NCBI lineage: Eukaryota > Metazoa > Chordata > Actinopteri > Salmoniformes > Salmonidae > Coregonus > Coregonus lavaretus. Next base: position 31,223 of record NW_028159417.1, read on the forward strand.
CTCTAGAGGAGATCTGCATGGAGGAATGGGCCAAAATAACAGCAACAGTGTGTGAAAATCTTGTGAAGACTTACAGAAAACATTTGACCTGTGTCATTGCCAACAAAGGGTTTATAACAAAGTATTGAGAAACTTTTGTTATTGACCAAATACTTATTTCCCACCATAATCTGCAAATAAATTCATTAAAAATCCTACAATGTGATTTTCTGGAGAAAAAAATTCTCATTTTGTCTGTCATAGTTGACGTGTACCTATGATGAAAATTACAGGCCTCTCTCATCTTTTTAAGTGGGAGAACTTACACAATTGGTGGCTGACTAAATACTTTTTTTCCCCACTGTATAGTTCCTATAATTTCACTCCTAAAATGAGAGTAGTGTCTCACCCTTGATGTCCAATACCATGCCAGGGAAGGTGAGGCTGCAGATGGTGCCTCTCATCTGGGCTGACCAGGTCTGGACAGGCTGCCGGGTCTCTGACCACAGCACCACCTTAGCCCCCGCCTCCACGTTCCCCATCACCTGCAGGCTCATAGCAGGAGCCAACTAGAGAATGAGAGACAGAGAACGAGAGCAAGAGACATAAGAAATTGAGAAATCTGGCGTGCTCAAATAGCAAAACATCTAGGAGATGTGGATAGGAGATGTGGTAAATGCAAAACATGATATAGTGTAAAATAAATAGGAGAAATAACATCTGAAGATATAAAAATGCTCTATATTTAGTTCTATGGGGAAAAAAAACAGATTCCCAGAATTTTAGGCCTGTCAATGTATGTATATGTTAATCTTTGACCAGGGTTGGGAAACTCATGGGAACCCAGGGGGTCCGAGGGGGAGTCCCAGGGGTTCCTCAGTAAGGTGAAAGAAACTGATCATATGAATAAAGATAATTGAAATGGAAAAGTTGAGGAACTTTATTCCTAGTGAGTAATACCTTGTTCTTGAAGAGGCCCTCCTGGTAGAACCAGATGTCGCTCATGCCCTCCACCTGCTCGGTCACAACCACGCGTCCCGACTTAATTTCCTCTACGCCGCCCTGGATGGACAGGAAGTGACCTCGCTCCTTGCTCTTGATGCGGAAGAAGTGCCGCCTCTGCAGGAAATGGAAACAGGCACATGTAAATCATTCAAAATAAAATAAATATGAGTAATAAAAAGAGTAAATATGAATTGGGTAGAAGTACTGTATTATACACCAACCCAAACAAAGTGAATGAAGTCAAAGGTATTCTAACCTGTCGTACTGGGTACATTGAGCCAATGGTGAAAATCTGACTGAATTTGGGCCAGTTGGTGATTTCAATGGGTTCTAATAGGAACTGCCGTCCCCTGTAGTTACTGTGCTCACACATCACCCAGCTGCAGAGAGAGCAAGTGAGGCATAGGGTGAGAGAGTGACACAAGAGGAAAGTTTGTGTTCATACACACATCCTTAAAAACATAGGTGCTGGGGTAATAAAGAATACTAGTAAAGAACAACAATGCCTGAACACTGTTAAAGCTCCTAATTCACCACTTTACTGACAATGTTTCGATCTGAAAAGGATCTTCGTCAGGTCAAAAACACAAGAGCACATAATGTCAACTCTCAGAATAACACACTCACACACTCACCAGCCTCGGTTGACTCTGACAGAGAGTAGATGGTTGTTGTAGCCCTCCTCCAGCATATTGACCACCTCTGTGTCCACTGTGATCTCCCTGCCCTCCAAACACTCCAGACCAAACAGTGAGACGGAGGGCACTGAGAATACCTGGGGAAACAGGGGGAGACTGTGTTAAGATTAAGTTTAAGATTAAGATATACTTTATTAGTCCATATGGGATGGAAATTTGTCTTCTGCTTTTTTCCCAACCCCTCCTATACAAACACACACACACATTAGGTTGGATAGGCTGCAGCAGTGTTACAGTGGGTCAGGGTATGGGGTTGGGAGGAGTAATGGTATGGGGAAGAGAGAGGGCTGGGGGCATTAAGCTAAATATACCTAAATACTATGATGAACAACAAATTGATTCATTAAGTGATTGAAAATAAAACGGAGAAAGCTATAGAGTGAGAGACAGACAGACAGAAAAAGTGAAGTAAAATTTGATGGTGAGAGAGGAAGGTGAATAAGCCAGTCTATATGAGTGTGACCAGTATATGAGGATTGTTCTTACCAGTGGGACAGTCTTCAGTGAAAGTATGACACAGTTCGGAGGACAGCCCATGCTGGTGAAGTTGGGGTAGTCTCCTTCTGACAGGATGTACAGGTTCCCTGAAAACTCACGGCCCTCGTACACCACCCAACTGAAACACAGAGGAACACACAAAACCCATTTAAACCTCCTTTACTAACTCCACACACTCATCAGTACAGTGAGCTCCCCTTTAATTGTAATAATTATATGCTGGCTCATCTCTAGGTCCTCCATTACTCCATACCATCCCTCTACAGCTCCACTAAGCCTGTGTATCCTTCCATCTTTCCTAATTCTAAATTCTTCCTACACTTGGTGTGTGTGTGTGTGTGTGTGTCTGCATGCATGCGTGTGTGTGTGTTGGTTCTGTCCCACCTTCCTCCCACCACTCTGCAGGACTTGGCGATGAGTTTATCAGAGAGGGACTCCTGGTTCTTGTCACACACATGGCATTCACCCTGGAAATATGGCTCTGTGTACAGCATCACCTGAGACAGACAAGGACAGCGAAGGAAGAAAGAGAGTTAAAAATCTGTCACATTTACTGTAGACATAGTACAAGTGAATTGTGAAAAGAAATAGCATGACTGCAGAAGGATATACGATTCTACAAGATGTCTCACCACACTTCTGACGCTGCCCTGGTTTTCACTTGGAGCCTGAAACAGACAAGTGAACCGGGTGCACTGAGTAAACATCACAATGTCAAACAGCAATCCTTTCCATTTTTCCTCAGGCTGCAAACGCTTCTAAACAGTGTGTGTATTCTCCTTGCAGTTCATTTGCCGGTCTGTTTCCGTCTCTCCACTGTCAACTCCATAGAAAATAGTCTCTAGACGCCTACTCACCTCTAAGATGGGCTGGACAGAGCAGATGTGGTTGTCTGAAGAGCCCCAGTCAGCAGAGTTACTGTAGAAACCTTTCTCCAGGATATACTGGTCACCAGAGAAGTCCACGTGAGAGTAGGCTATCCATCTGGAGGAAACAGTGATCACTTTGCGTCAAACCTCCACTAATACTCTGTAACATCCTTCATTCACTGTTGGAGGGAACTTACGTTATTTTTTATTACCCCCCTTTTCTCCCCAATTTCGATCTTGTCTCATCGCTGCAACTCCCCAACGGGCTCGGGAGGTGAAGGTCGAGTCATGCGTCCTCCGAAACATGGCCCGTCTAACTGCGCTTCTTAACACCCGCCCGCTTAACCCGGAAGCCAGCCGCACCAATGTGTCAGAGGAAACACTGTTCAACTGACGACCAAGGTCAGCCTGCAGCCACCCGGCCCGCCACAAGGAGCCAAGTAAAGCCCCCCGGCCAAACCCTCCCCTAACCCGTACGACGTTGGGCCATTTGTGCGCCGCCCTATGGGACTCCCGATCCCAGACGGTTGTGATACAGCCCGGGATCAAACCCGGGTCTGTAGTGACGCCTCAAGCACCGCGATGCAGTGCCTTAGACCGCTGCGCCACTCGGGAGGCCATATGATCATATTCTTATCAACGTATCAGCCAGTTTCAAGTTATTATCAGAGCCATATCTACTGTATATTGGCTCTAGTTATGATTATATTCTTATTATTTGAATAAGTTCTGTCCTTGAGCTGTTCTTGTCTATTAATGTGGAAAAGTAGCTGCTGCTTTTGCAACAGCTAATGGGGATCCTAATAAAATACCAATAACAAATACCTCTGACACAAAAAAATGATATCAGTCATTACTATAAAACACTAGATTACACCCTGTTAGACTATAATGCTGCTAGTCACAAGCATTTGTACTTACGCTCCACTGAGGACGTGGATGGAGCACGTGGTGGTACGGTAGCCAAACAGCTCCACGTCAGGAATGGCCTCGGTCACCTCAAAGGTGCTCTCCTGCTCCACCTCCTCCTCGTCAGGCTGCGCATACATTACCAACATGGGCTCTGTCAGGTCCTACAGGGGACAGAGGGGTCAGGGATTAGAGGTCACATACTGTGGTTCCAGGTAGGAGTTGTCTTTAGGCACAGATCTAGGATCAGCTACATCCTAAACTTAACCAGCAGGAAAGGGACAGCTACAGTGTTCCACTGTCCTTAAAGATGATACCTGTAGTTCCATTTCTGGTCAAAGGTATTTCACACTGACTAGTTCAATGGAACTACATTTGTTTTTGAGTGAATTACGTCCCTGTGCCATCTGCATGTAATAAAGGTAACTGCCAAAATAACGGAAACACTTCAGTAAATGAGGGATACAAAGTATATTGAAAGCTGGTGCTTCCACCCAGGTGTGGTTCCGGAGTTAATAAAGCAGCTAACATCCCATCATGCTTAGGGTCATGTATAAAAATGCTGGGCAGGCCATTATTTTGGCTACCATGGCTATGCCTCCATAGGATGACAATGCCCCCATCCACAGCGCACGAGTGGTCAATGGTTGAATGGTTTGATGAGCATAAAAATGATGTAAACCATATGCCACAGGGGTCGCATTTGCGTTTTTCACGCAGAAAAGGTTTCTTATTGTACATTCTGCTCGGCTTCAGTCAGGGTTCCCTCCAAATCCTGAATGTAAAAGGTCTAATACCGTACTTCAGTTGCACTTCTCCACTATATATTTGCTCTCGTCGTTGGATCACTAGACAGCGCTCTGACTGATGTGTAGCCTACTTTTCTACGGTACTTTCCTCTGGTGTAGTTTTTCTCCGGTAGCAAGTTAAAATGCTAGATTAACGACAAACATTAGGAAATGTAGCTGGCTACATTCTTTCTATGATAAACATTAGATGGCCATGCATCGTTTTTGGAAAAAGACCTTGAATTTTCATTGTGAGTTAATTTACTTATGTGTGGCTGCTAGCCAAATAGTGTTGCACTTTTGTTGTCATCTGATGATTTTCTGCCGAATGTGTTGCACTAATGTATTTTGTGTTGCACGCCCCTTATCACTCTATTGAAGCCAAAAAACACTGACTTTCAATATGAAACGCAGGTGAAATGGTTTAAAACACAGATTTTTGGATGGTCTGCGTTATGAAAATGCAGATTTCTGAAAGCTACTACAACCCCTGTGCCACGGCTGTCTCCGTCACCAGATCTCAACCCAAATGAACACTTATGGGTGATTCTGAAGCGCTGCCTGAGACAGCGCTTTCCACCTCCATCAACAAAACACCAAATGATGGAATTCCTTGTGGAAAAATGGTGTCGCATCCCTCCAATAGAGTTCCAGACACTTGTAGAATCTATGCCAAGGTGCATTGAAGCTGTTCTGGCTCGTGGTGGCCCAACACCCTATTAAGACACTGTATGTTGGTGTTTGCATTATTTTGGCAGTTACCTGTATAAATTATACACACTGAATATACCAAACATTAGGAACACCTTCCTAATATTAAGTTTCACCCCCTTTTGCCCTCAGAACAGCCTCAATTCGTCAGGGCATGGACTTTACAAGGTGTCGAAAGCGTTCCACAGGGATGCTGGCCCATGTTGACTCCAATGCTTCCCACAGTTGTGTCAAGTTGGCTGGATGTCCTTTGGGTGGTGGACCATTCTTGATACACACGGGAAACTGTTCAGTGTGAAAAACCCAGCTGTGTTGCAGTTCTTGACACACTCAAACTTCATCTACCCTGATTGAAATGGAATTAACAAGTGACATCAATAAGGAATCATAGCTTTCACCTGGAAAGAGCAGGTATTCTTAATATGTTGTATACTCAGTGTATATGCCATTTAGGACATGATACAAGGCCCTGATAGAGATGGGGTGTTACGTGATGGTATGGCCCACACACCGCTCGTATGACTCTGACAGAGCGCAGCTCAGCATCGCAGCCCCCCCACACCCTCCAGTCGTGGTACTCTCCCTCCTCCAACAGATACTGGTGGCCTCGGAAACCCTCCTTCTCATAGCCCACCCAGCTAGAAGTACAGGGAGACACAGGGTGAGATACATGAAGTAACACACGCATGCACACGCGCTCACACACAGTCTACTCACCAGCCTCCCTGTACTTTGATGGATCCAGCGCTGCACATGAAGGCAGTCTGCCGTCTGTCCATTCTGGTCATGAAGTCTCTCATGTTGGTGTAGATTACCCTGCTCTTCCCAGTGAAGTAGGGCTTGTCATAGAGCACCAGCTGGGAAGAAAAACAGCAGGCACAACTTTTGCACTGAGGTATCAGCTTCATAAAGACATTTGTTTGATCATTCATTTGTTCGTTTGTTTGTTCATTCTTACCTTGGGCTCACCAGGTTTCTCCACTCTTGGTTCACCCTGTCATAAAAACATTTGGGAAATTTCATTTAGTGAACATCAACTATAAATGCAATACATTAATTATACTAAAGCTATTTCCATGGGGTGTACATTGTTCTAGCTGTGGTCAGTCTCTACAATTTGTCTATTATAATCTTACGATTTTGAGAGGGTGCACTGAGCCCACGTAGGGTTGTTCCACGCCCCAGGCTGCAGGGTTGGGGAACCCCCCGACCTCCAGAACACGTGGTACGCCCTGGAAGAAAGGCTGAGCATACACCAGCCATCTGAAGAGAAGAGTCAATCCAATCAGAACAGAGATATCATTACAGAAGACAGACCTCACAAAACCATGTTATTACACTGATAAAATACCCAATATACTTAAATATTGAGCTTAACTTATTTTCACCCAATACAATGTTAACCACCTAGAGTCGATTGATGCACTGGTGCGTCAATCTAAGTTACATAACAAAAAAATACCCATCAGAATCTGTCAGTTTAAGCTAGAGATATCTGCGGTGAAAGTTGGCAGAGCTAGAGCGGTGTTTGTCAGACCATGAGACATCCCGAAAATCGGTCTTCTTACGAAAACGTATGTAGCATCCGAATGGTTTGACCTACAAAACTATTATGACCACTATGGAAAGGGAAGATTTTGCTCTACGACCCCCACAAGTGTCACAGGACTCGTCAGAAGGTAACCGGATTAAAACAATTATTGGAAGTATGAAGGTAGTTTTGTGCCTACACAAAAAAGGGGTTAAATATGTGTAAATAAACTACAAATATTTTCTGAGCTTTCTTATATCTCCTAGATATAGGACAGAAACTTCAAAACCTTGTTTCTTATGATTGATTATTTTTGTCTTTTAGTCTTTTTTGCCATTTATGAATGTGTTACTCAATGTGTTTCCCTGGGCTATAGTAGTTTTTCCAGGTGGCCAAATTCAATATCTTATCAAATAATTGTTTTATATATTTGTATACCTAAAGGGGTCCTAAAATTCAAAATCAAATAGCCAAATGGTCCATAGTATGACCATCTTAAAACAATTCCATATGTCGTCCCCCCCCCCCCCCCAACCGCTTAGACTTACAGGGGTTAAATTTGACGCTTTATTTGAACAAATACTACATTTTATCATCTTACTTTCATAAAATGTAACCTTATGCCCCACGTGGCCTACTAAAAAGCAGTTGGCAGAGCTGACTACATTTACTCACAGTCCAGCGTTGATGATGATGGAGTTGGCTTTGATGGGGAAGCCGAATATCCTGGCGTCATCTGACGTGTCTCTGAAGATCACCTTCTTCCCCTCTGCATTCTCCTCTGGGAACAGACTGATCTCTGGCACACTGTAGTCCTGTTGCGGCAGAGAGAAATGACAAGTATGGTACTTTGACACTAGAGGGTGCTATAGTCTCACAGAGCAGCGCAATTGTGACACAGGCTCTAACAGAGAGGACGGCAGAAATCCTTAAGAGTGCCATAATACGTATATAAACTCAACTGCATTTATTTTCAGCAAACTTAACATGTGTAAATATTTGTATGAACATAACAAGATTCAACAACTGAGACATAAACTGAACAAGTTCCACAGACATGTGACTAACAACAATGGAATAATGTGTCCCTGAATAAAGTGCTTTGCTGCAGGAGGTACTGGTGCACTTCACAAAATAGATGGCATCATGAGGAAGGAAAATTATGTGGATATATTGAAGCAACATCTCAAGACATCAGTCAGGAAGTTAAAGCTTGGTCGCAAATGGGTCTTCCAAATGGACAATGACCCCAACCATACTTCCAAAGTTGTGACAAAATGGCTTAAGGACAACAAAGTCAAGGTATTGGAGTGGCCATCAAAAAGCCCTGACCTCAATCCTATAGAAAATGTGGTGGTGATCCTAACTGACCTAAGACAGGGAATTTTTACTAGGATTAAATGTCAGTAATTGTGAAAACCTGAGTTTAATGTATTTGGCTAAGGTGTATGTAAACTTCCGACTTCAACCGTATAAAATATATTTGGACACTTTTTTGTTTACTACATGATTCCATATCTGTTATTTCATAGTTTTGATGTCTTCACTATTATTCTACAAT
>NW_028159416.1:0-40000 GCF_964263955.1 Coregonus lavaretus
TCTCTCTCTCTCTCTCTCTCTCTCTCTCTCTCTCTCTCTCTCTCTCTCTCTCTCTCCTCTGTCTTACTCCTCCCTCAGGTCATGTAAACCAGAACATGATAAATACCAGCTCCCCAGACCACTAACTCCTGACTGGCCTTGCAGCAACTCACCAGACCACTAACTCCTGACTGGCCTTGCAGCAACTCACCAGACCACTAACTCCTGACTGGCCTTGCAGCAACTCACCAGACCACTAACTCCTGACTGGCCTTGCAGCAACTCACCAGACCACTAACTCCTGACTGGCCTTGCAGCAACTCACCAGACCACTAACTCCTGACTGGCCTTGCAGCAACTCACCAGACCACTAACTCCTGACTGGGCCTTGCAACAACTCACCAGACCACTAACTCCTGACTGGCCTTGCAGCAACTCACCAGACCACTAACTCCTGACTGGCCTTGCAGCAACTCACCAGACCACTAACTCCTGACTGACCTTGCAGCAACTCACCAGACCACTAACTCCTGACTGACCTTGCAGCAACTCACCAGACCACTAACTCCTGACTGGCCTTGCAGCAACTCACCAGACCACTAACTCCTGACTGGCCTTGCAGCAACTCACCAGACCACTAACTCCTGACTGGCCTTGCAGCAACTCACCAGACCACTAACTCCTGACTGGCCTTGCCGCAACTCACCAGACCACTAACTCCTGACTGGCCTTGCAGCAACTCACCAGACCACTAACTCCTGACTGGCCTTGCAGCAACTCACCAGACCACTAACTCCTGACTGGCCTTGCAGCAACTCACCAGACCACTAACTCCTGACTGGCCTTGCAGCAACTCACCAGACCACTAACTCCTGACTGGCCTTGCAGCAACTCACCAGACCACTAACTCCTGACTGGCCTTGCAGCAACTCACCAGACCACTAACTCCTGACTGGCCTTGCAGCAACTCACCAGACCACTAACTCCTGACTGGCCTTGCAGCAACTCACCAGACCACTAACTCCTGACTGGCCTTGCAACAACTCACCAGACCACTAACTCCTGACTGGCCTTGCAGCAACTCACCAGACCACTAACTCCTGACTGGCCTTGCAGCAACTCACCAGACCACTAACTCCTGACTGACCTTGCAGCAACTCACCAGACCACTAACTCCTGACTGACCTTGCAGCAACTCACCAGACCACTAACTCCTGACTGGCCTTGCAGCAACTCACCAGACCACTAACTCCTGACTGGCCTTGCAGCAACTCACCAGACCACTAACTCCTGACTGGCCTTGCAGCAACTCACCAGACCACTAACTCCTGACTGGCCTTGCCGCAACTCACCAGACCACTAACTCCTGACTGGCCTTGCAGCAACTCACCAGACCACTAACTCCTGACTGGCCTTGCAGCAACTCACCAGACCACTAACTCCTGACTGGCCTTGCAGCAACTCACCAGACCACTAACTCCTGACTGGCCTTGCAGCAACTCACCAGACCACTAACTCCTGACAGGCCTTGCAGCAACTCACCAGACCACTAACTCCTGACTGGCCTTGCAGCAACTCACCAGACCACTAACTCCTGACTGGCCTTGCAGCAGTTTGTGAAATAAAACACCTAACTGTAATAAAAAGTTTAATGAAAGACTGAGTTATGGCTGTTCAGTTGCTCTGCTGTTTCATTCAATGAGCCCAGCGACAGCGCCTGAAGTCTAGCTTCGTTTCATTACACTTGTTCTCTCTTTGCTAAAAAGTTGCATGTGGCAATACAGAGCTAATGGTTCTATAAGGAAGCCAGGCTATTCAGTCTCTCTCTCTCTCTCCACCAATACAGAGCTAATGGTTCTATAAGGAAGCCAGGCTGCTCAGTCTCTCTCTCTCTCCACCAATACAGAGCTAATGGTTCTATAAGGAAGCCAGGCTATTCAGTCTCTCTCTCTCTCTCTCTCTCCACCAATACAGAGCTAATGGTTCTATAAGGAAGCCAGGCTACTCAGTCTCTCGCTCTCTCTCTCTCTCCACCAATACAGAGCTAATGGTTATATAAGGAAGCCAGGCTACTCAGTCTCTCGCTCTCTCTCTCTCTCCACCAACACAGAGCTAATGGTTCTATAAGGAAGCCAGGCTACTCAGTCTCTCGCTCTCTCTCCACCAATACAGAGCTAATGGTTATATAAGGAAGCCAGGTTACTCAGTCTCTCTCTCCACCAATACAGAGCTAATGGTTCTATAAGGAAGCCAGGCTACTCAGTCTCTCGCTCTCTCTCCACCAATACAGAGCTAATGGTTCTATAAGGAAGCCAGGCTACTCAGTCTCTCGCTCTCTCTCCACCAATACAGAGCTAATGGTTCTACAAGGAAGCCAGGCTACTCAGTCTCTCTCTCTCTCTCCACCAATACAGAGCTAATGGTTCTATAAGGAAGCCAGGCTATTCAGTCTCTCTCTCTCTCCACCAATACAGAGCTAATGGTTCTATAAGGAAGCCAGGTTACTCAGTCTCTCTCTCCACCAATACAGAGCTAATAGTTCTATAAGGAAGCCAGGCTATTCAGTCTCTCTCTCTCTCTCTCCACCAACACAGAGCTAATGGTTCTATAAGGAAGCCAGGCTACTCAGTCTCTCTCTCTCTCCACCAATACAGAGCTAATGGTTCTATAAGGAAGCCAGGTTACTCAGTCTCTCTCTCTCTCTCTCCCTCTCTCCACTAATACAGAGCTAATGGTTCTATTAAGAAGCCAGGCTACTCAGTCTCTCTCTCTCTCCACCAACACAGAGCTAATGGTTCTATAAGGAAGCCAGGCTATTCAGTCTCTCTCTCTCTCTCTCCACCAATACAGAGCTAATGGTTCTATAAGGAAGCCAGGCTATTCAGTCTCTCTCTCTCTCTCTCCACCAATACAGAGCTAATGGTTCTATAAGGAAGCCAGGCTATTCAGTCTCTCTCTCTCTCCACCAATACAGAGCTAATGGTTCTATAAGGAAGCCAGGCTATTCACTCTCTCTCTCTCTCTCTCCACCAATACAGAGCTAATGGTTCTATAAGGAAGCCAGGCTATTCAGTCTCTCTTTCTCTCCACCAATACAGAGCTAATGGTTCTATAAGGAAGCCAGGCTACTCAGTCTCTCTCTCTCTCCACCAATACAGAGCTAATGGTTCTATTAGGAAGCCAGGCTATTCAGTCTCTCTCTCTCTTTCTCTCCACCAATACAGAGCTAATGGTTCTATAAGGAAGCCAGGCTATTCAGTCTCTCTCTCTCTCCACCAATACAGAGCTAATGGTTCTATAAGGAAGCCAGGCTATTCACTCTCTCTCTCTCTCTCTCCACCAATACAGAGCTAATGGTTCTATAAGGAAGCCAGGCTATTCAGTCTCTCTCTCTCTCTCTCCACCAATACAGAGCTAATGTTTCTATAAGGAAGCCAGGCTACTCAGTCTCTCTCTCTCTCCACCAATTCAGAGCTGAATATGAATATAACCCCCCCCCCCAACATCATCATGACCTTCATCACCACCACCACTATCATCATCCTAAAACCTCATCTTCATCATCATATTCATCTTCATCATCAGCTTCACCCTCATCCTCATCCTCATCTTCATCCTAATTTTCAACCTCATTCCCATCTTCATCCTCATCTTCATCCTCATTTTCAATTTCATCCTCATCCTCATCCTCATTTTCATCTTCATCCTCATCCTCTTCTTCATCCTCACCCTCATCTTCACCCTCATCCCCATCTTCATCCTCATCTTCGTCCTCATCCTGTTCTTCATCCTCACCCTCATTTTCATCTTCATCCTTATCTTCATCCTCATCCTCATCTTCACCCTCATCCTCATCCTCAACTTCATCCTGTTCTTCATCCTCACCCTCATCTTCATCCTCATCCTCAACTTCATCCTGTTCTTCATCCTCACCCTCATCATCACACTCATCATAATCATCACCATCACCAACAACACCATCATCCTCATCATTGTCACAGTGAGTACCTGTACCTTGGCCATCTGTGCCTGGACTCCGCTGGCCTTGAGAGAGGCTACAGCTTTCTGGGCTGATGTCGGGCTGTCAAAGTCCACAAAGCCATATCCTGCACAGAGGGAGAGACACAGAGGGTTAAATAAGCAACACAGTCTAACTTTAAAATACAGTGTGTTAGTGTATTACTGCACCATAGCAAGCATCTAGACTCAAAAGGCCCAATGCAAAAACTGTAATGTGGCCATTCTCCCAAGAGTCAGCCCAGCTAAACCCAGTTAGCAGGGGAGGAACAGGAAACAACTATTTTGTTTGCTGTTTATGGCTGAACATACTGGCTACATACTAGACTGTATGTGTTCTAGAACATACTGGGTACATACTAGACTCTATGTGTTCTAGAACATAATGGGTACATACTAGACTGTATGTGTTCTCGAACATACTGGCTACATAATAGACTGTATGTGTTCTAGAACATACTGGGTACATACTAGACTGTATGTGTTCTAGAACATACTGGCTACATAATAGACTGTATGTGTTCTAGAACATACTGGGTACATACTAGACTGTATGTGTTCTAGAACATACTGGCTACATAATAGACTGTATGTGTTCTAGAACATACTGGCTACATACTAGACTCTATGTGTTCTAGAACATATTGGCTACATAATAGACTGTATGTGTTCTAGAACATACTGGGTACATACTAGACTGTATGTGTTCTAGAACATACTGGGTACATACTAGACTGTATGTGTTCTAGAACATACTGGCTACATAATAGACTGTATTTGTTCTAGAACATACTGGCTACATACTAGACTGTATGTGTTCTAGAACATACTGGGTACATACTAGACTGTATGTGTTTTAGAACATACTGGCTACATACTAGACTGTATTTGTTCTAGAACATACTGGGTACATACTAGACTGTATGTGTTCTAGAACATACTAGGTACATACTAGACTGTATGTGTTCTAGAACATACTGGCTACATACTAGACTGTATGTGTTCTAGAACATACTGGGTACATACTAGACTGTATGTGTTCTAGAACATAATGGGTACATACTAGACTCTATGTGTTCTAGAACATACTGGCTACATACTAGACTGTATGTGTTCTAGAACATACTAGGTACATACTAGACTGTATGTGTTCTAGAACATGATGGCTACATACTAGACTGTATGTGTTTTAGAACATACTGGCTACATACTAGACTGTATTTGTTCTAGAACATACTGGGTACATACTAGACTGTATGTGTTCTAGAACATACTAGGTACATACTAGACTGTATGTGTTCTAGAACATACTGGCTACATACTAGACTGTATGTGTTCTAGAACATACTGGCTACATACTAGACTGTATGTGTTCTAGAACATAATGGGTACATACTAGACTCTATGTGTTCTAGAACATACTGGCTACATACTAGACTGTATGTGTTCTAGAACATACTAGGTACATACTAGACTGTATGTGTTCTAGAACATGACGGCTACATACTAGACTGTGTTTCTAGCAGCCAGTGAGTGTTTCTAGCAGCTACAGTGAGTGTTTCTAGCAGCCAGTGAGTGTTTCTAGCAGCCAGTGAGTGTTTCTAGCAGCCAGTGAGTGTTTCTAGCAGCCAGTGAGTGTTTCTAGCAGCCAGTGAGTGTTTCTAGCAGCCAGTGAGTGTTTCTAGCAGCCAGTGAGTGTTTCTAGCAGCCAGTGAGTGTTTCTAGCAGCCAGTGAGTGTTTCTACTAGCTACAGTGAGTGTTTCTAGCAGCCAGTGAGTGTTTCTAGCAGCCAGTGAGTGTTTCTAGCAGCTACAGTGAGTGTTTCTAGCAGCCAGTGAGTGTTTCTAGAAGCCAGTGAGCGTATCTACAATACAGTACATGCTAGACTCTAGAGAGTGTGTGCAGCTGTCTAAGAGGTCGGTGTATCTTAGAGTGTCGGTCCACATGTTCCTGACATCCTCCACACTGCAGAGACACACAGATGTTTCCATAGATGTTTTCAGAGGTCCAGTGAGAACTGAGATCTCTAAGTACCTCAGCCAACTCATTTCTCTCACTGTTATTGTCATACGGTATGGCTATCATTACCATTGCTATGTTGTCTGGACTGATTAATGCACTTGGAGATCCGGGGTTTGGTTATGTTACAACTGTATGTCCACTGTTTTCCCCTGCATATTGTATTCACTATGAGGACTAGAGTAAGTCTTCCTGGCTGTCTCTGACTAACGCTGCCTCTCTGTGTGGACTGGAGAGTGTTTCAAAGGTCAGAATGTTTCCACTATGATATGAGGACTAAAGCAGTCAGACTTCTTCTCTTTCCTCTCTGGCTATCTCAGTCTCTAACTCTCAGTCTCTAACTCTCCATCTCTAACTCTCAGTCTCTAACTCTCAGTCTCTAACTCTCAGTCTCTAACTCTCAGTCTCTAACTCAGTCTCTAACTCTCAGTCTCTAACTCTCAGTCTCTAACTCTCAGTCTCTAACTCAGTCTCTAACTCTCAGTCTCTAACTCTCAGTCTCTAACTCAGTCTCTAACTCTGTCTCTAACTCTCAGTCTCTAACTCTCAGTCTCTAACTCTCAGTCTCTAACTCTCAGTCTCTAACTCTCAGTCTCTAACTCTCAGTCTCTAACTCTCAGTCTCTAACTCTCAGTCTCTAACTCTCCGTCTCTAACTCTCAGTCTCTAACTCTCAGTCTCTAACTCTCAGTCTCTAACTCTCAGTCTCTAACTCAGTCTCTAACTCTCAGTCTCTAACTCTCAGTCTCTAACTCTCAGTCTCTAACTCTCCATCTCTAACTCTCAGTCTCTAACTCTCAGTCTCTAACTCTCAGTCTCTAACTCTCAGTCTCTAACTCTCCATCTCTAACTCTCAGTCTCTAACTCTCAGTCTCTAACTCTCAGTCTCTAACTCTCAGTCTCTAACTCTCCGTCTCTAACTCTCAGTCTCTAACTCTCAGTCTCTAACTCAGTCTCTAACTCTCAGTCTCTAACTCTCAGTCTCTAACTCTCAGTCTCTAACTCTCCATCTCTAACTCTCAGTCTCTAACTCTCAGTCTCTAACTCTCAGTCTCTAACTCTCAGTCTCTAACTCTCCATCTCTAACTCTCAGTCTCTAACTCTCAGTCTCTAACTCTCAGTCTCTAACTCTCAGTCTCTAACTCTCAGTCTCTAACTCAGTCTCTAACTCTCAGTCTCTAACTCTAACTCTCAGTCTCTAACTCTGTCTCAAACTCTCAGTCTCTAACTCAGTCTCTAACTCTCAGTCTCTAACTCTCAGTCTCTAACTCAGTCTCTAACTCTCAGTCTCTAACTCTCAGTCTCTAACTCTGTCTCAAACTCTCAGTCTCTAACTCAGTCTCTAACTCTCCATCTCTAACTCTCAGTCTCTAACTCTCAGTCTCTAACTCAGTCTCTAACTCTCAGTCTCTAACTCTCAGTCTCTAACTCTGTCTCAAACTCTCAGTCTCTAACTCAGTCTCTAACTCTCAGTCTCTAACTCTCAGTCTCTAACTCCCAGTCTCTAACTCAGTCTCTAACTCTCAGTCTCTAACTCTCCGTCTCTAACTCTCAGTCTCTAACTCTCAGTCTCTAACTCTCAGTATCTAACTCAGTCTCTAACTCTCAGTCTCTAACTCAGTCTCTAACTCTCCGTCTCTAACTCTCCGTCTCTAACTCAGTCTCTAACTCTCAGTCTCTAACTCAGTCTCTAACTCTCCGTCTCTAACTCTCCGTCTCTAACTCTCCGTCTCTAACTCTCGGTCTCTAACTCAGTCTCTAACTCTACGTCTCTAACTCTCAGTCTCTAACTCTCAGTCTCTAACTCTCAGTCTCTAACTCTCAGTCTCTAACTCTCTGTCTCTAACTCAGTCTCTAACTCAGTCTCTAACTCTCCGTCTCTAACTCTCCGTCTCTAACTCTCAGTCTCTAACTCTCAGTCTCTAACTCTCAGTATCTAACTCAGTCTCTAACTCTCAGTCTCTAACTCAGTCTCTAACTCTCAGTCTCTAACTCTCCGTCTCTAACTCTCCGTCTCTAACTCTCTGTCTCTAACTCTCAGTCTCTAACTCAGTCTCTAACTCTCAGTCTCTAACACTCCATCTCTAACTCTCAGTCTCTAACTCTGTCTCTAACTCAGTCTCTAACTCTCCGTCTCTAACTCTCAGTCTCTAACTCTCAGTCTCTAACTCTCCGTCTCTGACTCTCAATCTCTAACTCTCAGTCTCTAACTCTCAGTATCTAACTCTCAGTCTCTAACTCTCAGTCTCTAACTCTCTGTCTCTAACTCTCCGTCTCTAACTCTCCGTCTCTAACTCAGTCTCTAACTCTCCGTCTCTAACTCAGTCTCTAACTCCCAGTCTCTAACTCTCAGTCTCTAACTCTCAGTCTCTAACTCAGTCTCTAACTCAGTCTCTAACTCTCAGTCTCTAACTCTCAGTCTCTAACTCTCCGTCTCTAACTCTCCGTCTCTAACTCTCTGTCTCTAACTCTCAGTCTCTAACTCTCAGTCTCTAACTCAGTCTCTAACTCTCCGTCTCTAACTCTCAGTCTCTAACTCTAAGTCTCTAACTCAGTCTCTAACTCTCTGTCTCTAACTCTCCGTCTCTAACTCTCAGTCTCTAACTCAGTCTCTAACTCTCTGTCTCTAACTCTCAGTCTCTAACTCAGTCTCTAACTCTCAGTCTCTAACTCCCTGTCTCTAACTCCCAGTCTCTAACTCCCAGTCTCTAACTCCCAGTCTCTAACTCCCAGTCTCTAACTCAGTCTCTAACTCTCAGTCTCTAACTCTCTGTCTCTAACTCTCAGTCTCTAACTCAGTCTATAACTCTCTGTCTCTAACTCTCAGTCTCTAACTCAGTCTCTAACTCTCAGTCTCTAACTCCCAGTCTCTAACTCCCAGTCTCTAACTCCCAGTCTCTAACTCCCAGTCTCTAACTCAGTCTCTAACTCTCAGTCTCTAACTCTCTGTCTCTAACTCTCAGTCTCTAACTCTCAGTCTCTAACTCAGTCTCTAACTCTCCGTCTCTAACTCTCAGTCTCTAACTCAGTCTCTAACTCTCCGTCTCTAACTCTCCGTCTCTAACTCTCTGTCTCTAACTCTCAGTCTATAACTCTCCGTCTCTAACTCTCTGTCTCTAACTCTGTCTCTAACTCTCAGTCTCTAACTCTCAGTCTCTAACTCTCAGTCTCTAACTCTGTCTCTAACTCTCCGTCTCTAACTCTCAGTCTCTAACTCTCAGTCTCTAACTCAGTCTCTAACTCTCAGTCTCTAACTCTCAGTCTCTAACTCTCAGTCTCTAACTCTCCATCTCTAACTCTCAGTCTCTAACTCTCAGTCTCTAACTCTCAGTCTCTAACTCTCAGTCTCTAACTCTCCATCTCTAACTCTCAGTCTCTAACTCTCAGTCTCTAACTCTCAGTCTCTAACTCTCAGTCTCTAACTCTCAGTCTCTAACTCTCAGTCTCTAACTCAGTCTCTAACTCTCAGTCTCTAACTCTCAGTCTCTAACTCTGTCTCAAACACTCAGTCTCTAACTCAGTCTCTAACTCTCAGTCTCTAACTCAGTCTCTAACTCTCAGTCTCTAACTCTCAGTCTCTAACTCTCAGTCTCTAACTCTGTCTCAAACTCTCAGTCTCTAACTCTCCATCTCTAACTCTCAGTCTCTAACTCTCAGTCTCTAACTCTCAGTCTCTAACTCAGTCTCTAACTCTCAGTCTCTAACTCTCAGTCTCTAACTCTGTCTCAAACTCTCAGTCTCTAACTCAGTCTCTAACTCTCAGTCTCTAACTCTCAGTCTCTAACTCCCAGTCTCTAACTCAGTCTCTAACTCTCAGTCTCTAACTCTCCGTCTCTAACTCTCAGTCTCTAACTCTCAGTCTCTAACTCTCAGTCTCTAACTCAGTCTCTAACTCTCAGTCTCTAACTCAGTCTCTAACTCTCCGTCTCTAACTCTCCGTCTCTAACTCAGTCTCTAACTCTCAGTCTCTAACTCAGTCTCTAACTCTCCGTCTCTAACTCTCCGTCTCTAACTCTCCGTCTCTAACTCTCGGTCTCTAACTCAGTCTCTAACTCTACGTCTCTAACTCTCAGTCTCTAACTCTCAGTCTCTAACTCTCAGTCTCTAACTCTCGGTCTCTAACTCAGTCTCTAACTCAGTCTCTAACTCTCAGTCTCTAACTCTCAGTCTCTAACTCTCAGTCTCTAACTCTCAGTCTCTAACTCTCAGTCTCTAACTCTCAGTCTCTAACTCTCCGTCTCTAACTCTCAGTCTCTAACTCTCAGTCTCTAACTCAGTCTCTAACTCTCAGTCTCTAACTCTCAGTCTCTAACTCTCAGTCTCTAACTCTCCATCTCTAACTCTCAGTCTCTAACTCTCAGTCTCTAACTCTCAGTCTCTAACTCTCAGTCTCTAACTCTCCATCTCTAACTCTCAGTCTCTAACTCTCAGTCTCTAACTCTCAGTCTCTAACTCTCAGTCTCTAACTCTCAGTCTCTAACTCTCAGTCTCTAACTCAGTCTCTAACTCTCAGTCTCTAACTCTCAGTCTCTAACTCTGTCTCAAACTCTCAGTCTCTAACTCAGTCTCTAACTCTCAGTCTCTAACTCTCAGTCTCTAACTCAGTCTCTAACTCTCAGTCTCTAACTCTCAGTCTCTAACTCTGTCTCAAACTCTCAGTCTCTAACTCAGTCTCTAACTCTCCATCTCTAACTCTCAGTCTCTAACTCTCAGTCTCTAACTCAGTCTCTAACTCTCAGTCTCTAACTCTCAGTCTCTAACTCTGTCTCAAACTCTCAGTCTCTAACTCAGTCTCTAACTCTCAGTCTCTAACTCTCAGTCTCTAACTCCCAGTCTCTAACTCAGTCTCTAACTCTCAGTCTCTAACTCTCCGTCTCTAACTCTCAGTCTCTAACTCTCAGTCTCTAACTCTCAGTCTCTAACTCAGTCTCTAACTCTCAGTCTCTAACTCAGTCTCTAACTCTCCGTCTCTAACTCTCCGTCTCTAACTCAGTCTCTAACTCTCAGTCTCTAACTCAGTCTCTAACTCTCCGTCTCTAACTCTCCGTCTCTAACTCTCCGTCTCTAACTCTCGGTCTCTAACTCAGTCTCTAACTCTACGTCTCTAACTCTCAGTCTCTAACTCTCAGTCTCTAACTCTCAGTCTCTAACTCTCTGTCTCTAACTCAGTCTCTAACTCAGTCTCTAACTCTCCGTCTCTAACTCTCCGTCTCTAACTCTCAGTCTCTAACTCTCAGTCTCTAACTCTCAGTATCTAACTCAGTCTCTAACTCTCAGTCTCTAACTCAGTCTCTAACTCTCAGTCTCTAACTCTCCGTCTCTAACTCTCCGTCTCTAACTCTCTGTCTCTAACTCTCAGTCTCTAACTCAGTCTCTAACTCTCCGTCTCTAACTCTCAGTCTCTAACTCTCAGTCTCTAACTCTCCGTCTCTAACTCTCAATCTCTAACTCTCAGTCTCTAACTCTCAGTATCTAACTCTCAGTCTCTAACTCTCAGTCTCTAACTCTCTGTCTCTAACTCTCAGTCTCTAACTCTCCGTCTCTAACTCTCCGTCTCTAACTCAGTCTCTAACTCTCCGTCTCTAACTCAGTCTCTAACTCCCAGTCTCTAACTCTCAGTCTCTAACTCTCAGTCTCTAACTCAGTCTCTAACTCAGTCTCTAACTCTCAGTCTCTAACTCTCAGTCTCTAACTCTCCGTCTCTAACTCTCCGTCTCTAACTCTCTGTCTCTAACTCTCAGTCTCTAACTCTCAGTCTCTAACTCAGTCTCTAACTCTCCGTCTCTAACTCTCAGTCTCTAACTCTAAGTCTCTAACTCAGTCTCTAACTCTCTGTCTCTAACTCTCCGTCTCTAACTCTCAGTCTCTAACTCTCCATCTCTAACTCTCAGTCTCTAACTCTCAGTCTCTAACTCAGTCTCTAACTCTCAGTCTCTAACTCCCTGTCTCTAACTCCCTGTCTCTAACTCCCAGTCTCTAACTCCCAGTCTCTAACTCCCAGTCTCTAACTCTCAGTCTCTAACTCTCAGTCTCTAACTCTCAGTCTCTAACTCAGTCTATAACTCTCTGTCTCTAACTCTCAGTCTCTAACTCAGTCTCTAACTCTCAGTCTCTAACTCCCAGTCTCTAACTCCCAGTCTCTAACTCCCAGTCTCTAACTCCCAGTCTCTAACTCAGTCTCTAACTCTCAGTCTCTAACTCTCTGTCTCTAACTCTCAGTCTCTAACTCAGTCTCTAACTCTCAGTCTCTAACTCTCAGTCTCTAACTCTCTGTCTCTAACTCTAAGTCTCTAACTCAGTCTCTAACTCTCTGTCTCTAACTCTCAGTCTCTAACTCTCAGTCTCTAACTCAGTCTCTAACTCTCTGTCTCTAACTCTCAGTCTCTAACACTCAGTCTCTAACTCTCAGTCTCTAACTCCCAGTCTCTAACTCCCAGTCTCTAACTCCCAGTCTCTAACTCCCAATCTCTAACTCAGTCTCTAACTCTCAGTCTATAACTCTCCGTCTCTAACTCTCAGTCTATAACTCTCCGTCTCTAACTCTCAGTCTCTAACTCTCAGTCTCTAACTCCCAGTCTCTAACTCAGTCTCTAACTCTCAGTCTCTAACTCTCCGTCTCTAACTCTCTGTCTCTAACTCTCAGTCTATAACTCTCCGTCTCTAACTCTCTGTCTCTAACTCTGTCTCTAACTCTCAGTCTCTAACTCTCAGTCTCTAACTCTCAGTCTCTAACTCTGTCTCTAACTCTCCGTCTCTAACTCAGTCTCTAACTCTCCGTCTCTAACTCTCCGTCTCTAACTCTGTCTCTAACTCTCAGTCTCTAACTCTCCGTCTCTAACTCTCAGTCTCTAACTCTCAGTTTCTAACTCTCAGTCTCTAACTCAGTCTCTAACTCAGTCTCTAACTCTCTGTCTCTAACTCTCCGTCTCTAACTCTCAGTCTCTAACTCAGTCTCTAACTCTCTGTCTCTAACTCTCAGTCTCTAACTCTCAGTCTCTAACTCTCAGTCTCTAACTCTCAGTCTCTAACTCTCAGTCTCTAACTCTCCGTCTCTAACTCTCAGTCTCTAACTCTCAGTCTCTAACTCAGTCTCTAACTCTCAGTCTCTAACTCTCAGTCTCTAACTCTCAGTCTCTAACTCTCCATCTCTAACTCTCAGTCTCTAACTCTCAGTCTCTAACTCTCAGTCTCTAACTCTCAGTCTCTAACTCTCCATCTCTAACTCTCAGTCTCTAACTCTCAGTCTCTAACTCTCAGTCTCTAACTCTCAGTCTCTAACTCTCAGTCTCTAACTCTCAGTCTCTAACTCAGTCTCTAACTCTCAGTCTCTAACTCTCAGTCTCTAACTCTGTCTCAAACTCTCAGTCTCTAACTCAGTCTCTAACTCTCAGTCTCTAACTCTCAGTCTCTAACTCAGTCTCTAACTCTCAGTCTCTAACTCTCAGTCTCTAACTCTGTCTCAAACTCTCAGTCTCTAACTCAGTCTCTAACTCTCCATCTCTAACTCTCAGTCTCTAACTCTCAGTCTCTAACTCAGTCTCTAACTCTCAGTCTCTAACTCTCAGTCTCTAACTCTGTCTCAAACTCTCAGTCTCTAACTCTCAGTCTCTAACTCTCAGTCTCTAACTCCCAGTCTCTAACTCAGTCTCTAACTCTCAGTCTCTAACTCTCCGTCTCTAACTCTCCGTCTCTAACTCTCAGTCTCTAACTCTCAGTCTCTAACTCTCAGTCTCTAACTCAGTCTCTAACTCTCAGTCTCTAACTCAGTCTCTAACTCTCCGTCTCTAACTCTCCGTCTCTAACTCAGTCTCTAACTCTCAGTCTCTAACTCAGTCTCTAACTCTCCGTCTCTAACTCTCCGTCTCTAACTCTCCGTCTCTAACTCTCGGTCTCTAACTCAGTCTCTAACTCTACGTCTCTAACTCTCAGTCTCTAACTCTCAGTCTCTAACTCTCAGTCTCTAACTCTCTGTCTCTAACTCAGTCTCTAACTCAGTCTCTAACTCTCCGTCTCTAACTCTCCGTCTCTAACTCTCAGTCTCTAACTCTCAGTCTCTAACTCTCAGTATCTAACTCAGTCTCTAACTCTCAGTCTCTAACTCAGTCTCTAACTCTCAGTCTCTAACTCTCCGTCTCTAACTCTCCGTCTCTAACTCTCTGTCTCTAACTCTCAGTCTCTAACTCAGTCTCTAACTCTCAGTCTCTAACACTCCATCTCTAACTCTCAGTCTCTAACTCTGTCTCTAACTCAGTCTCTAACTCTCCGTCTCTAACTCTCAGTCTCTAACTCTCAGTCTCTAACTCTCCGTCTCTAACTCTCAATCTCTAACTCTCAGTCTCTAACTCTCAGTATCTAACTCTCAGTCTCTAACTCTCAGTCTCTAACTCTCAGTCTCTAACTCTCAGTCTCTAACTCTCCGTCTCTAACTCTCCGTCTCTAACTCAGTCTCTAACTCTCCGTCTCTAACTCAGTCTCTAACTCCCAGTCTCTAACTCTCAGTCTCTAACTCTCAGTCTCTAACTCAGTCTCTAACTCAGTCTCTAACTCTCAGTCTCTAACTCTCAGTCTCTAACTCTCCGTCTCTAACTCTCCGTCTCTAACTCTCTGTCTCTAACTCTCAGTCTCTAACTCTCAGTCTCTAACTCAGTCTCTAACTCTCCGTCTCTAACTCTCAGTCTCTAACTCTAAGTCTCTAACTCAGTCTCTAACTCTCTGTCTCTAACTCTCCGTCTCTAACTCTCAGTCTCTAACTCAGTCTCTAACTCTCTGTCTCTAACTCTCAGTCTCTAACTCAGTCTCTAACTCTCAGTCTCTAACTCCCTGTCTCTAACTCCCAGTCTCTAACTCCCAGTCTCTAACTCCCAGTCTCTAACTCCCAGTCTCTAACTCAGTCTCTAACTCTCAGTCTCTAACTCTCTGTCTCTAACTCTCAGTCTCTAACTCAGTCTATAACTCTCTGTCTCTAACTCTCAGTCTCTAACTCAGTCTCTAACTCTCAGTCTCTAACTCCCAGTCTCTAACTCCCAGTCTCTAACTCCCAGTCTCTAACTCCCAGTCTCTAACTCAGTCTCTAACTCTCAGTCTCTAACTCTCTGTCTCTAACTCTCAGTCTCTAACTCAGTCTCTAACTCTCAGTCTCTAACTCTCTGTCTCTAACTCTAAGTCTCTAACTCAGTCTCTAACTCTCTGTCTCTAACTCTCAGTCTCTAACTCTCAGTCTCTAACTCAGTCTCTAACTCTCTGTCTCTAACTCTCAGTCTCTAACACTCAGTCTCTAACTCTCAGTCTCTAACTCCCAGTCTCTAACTCCCAGTCTCTAACTCCCAGTCTCTAACTCCCAATCTCTAACTCAGTCTCTAACTCTCAGTCTATAACTCTCCGTCTCTAACTCTCAGTCTATAACTCTCCGTCTCTAACTCTCAGTCTCTAACTCTCAGTCTCTAACTCCCAGTCTCTAACTCAGTCTCTAACTCTCAGTCTCTAACTCTCCGTCTCTAACTCTCTGTCTCTAACTCTCAGTCTATAACTCTCCGTCTCTAACTCTCTGTCTCTAACTCTGTCTCTAACTCTCAGTCTCTAACTCTCAGTCTCTAACTCTCAGTCTCTAACTCTGTCTCTAACTCTCCGTCTCTAACTCAGTCTCTAACTCTCCGTCTCTAACTCTCCGTCTCTAACTCTGTCTCTAACTCTCAGTCTCTAACTCTCCGTCTCTAACTCTCAGTCTCTAACTCTCAGTTTCTAACTCTCAGTCTCTAACTCAGTCTCTAACTCAGTCTCTAACTCTCTGTCTCTAACTCTCCGTCTCTAACTCTCAGTCTCTAACTCAGTCTCTAACTCTCCATCTCTAACTCTCAGTCTCTAACTCTCAGTCTCTAACTCAGTCTCTAACTCTCAGTCTCTAACTCTCAGTCTCTAACTCTGTCTCAAACTCTCAGTCTCTAACTCTCAGTCTCTAACTCTCAGTCTCTAACTCCCAGTCTCTAACTCAGTCTCTAACTCTCAGTCTCTAACTCTCCGTCTCTAACTCTCCGTCTCTAACTCTCAGTCTCTAACTCTCAGTCTCTAACTCTCAGTCTCTAACTCAGTCTCTAACTCTCAGTCTCTAACTCAGTCTCTAACTCTCCGTCTCTAACTCTCCGTCTCTAACTCAGTCTCTAACTCTCAGTCTCTAACTCAGTCTCTAACTCTCCGTCTCTAACTCTCCGTCTCTAACTCTCCGTCTCTAACTCTCGGTCTCTAACTCAGTCTCTAACTCTACGTCTCTAACTCTCAGTCTCTAACTCTCAGTCTCTAACTCTCAGTCTCTAACTCTCTGTCTCTAACTCAGTCTCTAACTCAGTCTCTAACTCTCCGTCTCTAACTCTCCGTCTCTAACTCTCAGTCTCTAACTCTCAGTCTCTAACTCTCAGTATCTAACTCAGTCTCTAACTCTCAGTCTCTAACTCAGTCTCTAACTCTCAGTCTCTAACTCTCCGTCTCTAACTCTCCGTCTCTAACTCTCTGTCTCTAACTCTCAGTCTCTAACTCAGTCTCTAACTCTCAGTCTCTAACACTCCATCTCTAACTCTCAGTCTCTAACTCTGTCTCTAACTCAGTCTCTAACTCTCCGTCTCTAACTCTCAGTCTCTAACTCTCAGTCTCTAACTCTCCGTCTCTAACTCTCAATCTCTAACTCTCAGTCTCTAACTCTCAGTATCTAACTCTCAGTCTCTAACTCTCAGTCTCTAACTCTCAGTCTCTAACTCTCAGTCTCTAACTCAGTCTCTAACTCAGTCTCTAACTCAGTCTCTAACTCTCTGTCTCTAACTCTCCGTCTCTAACTCTCAGTCTCTAACTCAGTCTCTAACTCTCTGTCTCTAACTCTCCGTCTCTAACTCTGTCTCTAACTCTCCGTCTCTAACTCTCTGTCTCTAACTCTCCGTCTCTAACTCTCCGTCTCTAACTCTCAGTCTCTAACTCTCAGTCTCTAACTCTCTGTCTCTAACTCAGTCTCTAACTCAGTCTCTAACTCTCCGTCTCTAACTCTCCGTCTCTAACTCTCAGTCTCTAACTCTCAGTCTCTAACTCTCAGTATCTAACTCAGTCTCTAACTCTCAGTCTCTAACTCAGTCTCTAACTCTCAGTCTCTAACTCTCCGTCTCTAACTCTCCGTCTCTAACTCTCTGTCTCTAACTCTCAGTCTCTAACTCAGTCTCTAACTCTCAGTCTCTAACACTCCATCTCTAACTCTCAGTCTCTAACTCTGTCTCTAACTCAGTCTCTAACTCTCCGTCTCTAACTCTCAGTCTCTAACTCTCAGTCTCTAACTCTCCGTCTCTAACTCTCAATCTCTAACTCTCAGTCTCTAACTCTCAGTATCTAACTCTCAGTCTCTAACTCTCAGTCTCTAACTCTCAGTCTCTAACTCTCAGTCTCTAACTCAGTCTCTAACTCAGTCTCTAACTCAGTCTCTAACTCTCTGTCTCTAACTCTCCGTCTCTAACTCTCAGTCTCTAACTCAGTCTCTAACTCTCTGTCTCTAACTCTCCGTCTCTAACTCTGTCTCTAACTCTCCGTCTCTAACTCTCTGTCTCTAACTCTCCGTCTCTAACTCTCCGTCTCTAACTCTCAGTCTCTAACTCTCAGTCTCTATCTCTCCGTCTCTAACTCTCAGTCTCTAACTCTCTGTCTCTAACTCTCAGTCTCTAACTCTCAGTCTCTAACTCTCAGTCTCTAACTCTCAGTCTCTAACTCTCAGTCTCTAACTCAGTCTCTAACTCTCAGTCTCTAACTCTCCGTCTCTAACTCTCAGTCTCTAACTCTAAGTCTCTAACTCAGTCTCTAAATCTCTGTCTCTAACTCTCTGTCTCTAACTCTCAGTCTCTAACTCAGTCTCTAACTCTCTGTCTCTAACTCTCAGTCTCTAACTCAGTCTCTAACTCTGAGTCTCTAACTCCCAGTCTCTAACTCCCAGTCTCTAACTCCCAGTCTCTTACTCAGTCTCTAACTCTCAGTCTCTAACTCCCAGTCTCTAACTCTCAGTCTCTAACTCAGTCTCTAACTCTCAGTCTCTAACTCCCAGTCTCTAACTCCCAGTCTCTAACTCCCAGTCTCTAACTCCCAGTCTCTAACTCAGTCTCTAACTCTCAGTCTCTAACTCAGTCTCTAACTCTCTGTCTCTAACTCTCTGTCTCTAACTCTCCGTCTCTAACTCTCCGTCTCTAACTCTCTGTCTCTAACTCTCAGTCTCTAACTCAGTCTATAACTCTCTGTCTCTAACTCTCAGTCTCTAACTCAGTCTCTAACTCTCAGTCTCTAACTCCCAGTCTCTAACTCCCAGTCTCTAACTCTCCGTCTCTAACTCTCCGTCTCTAACTCCCAGTCTCTAACTCCCAGTCTCTAACTCCCAGTCTCTAACTCAGTCTCTAACTCTCAGTCTCTAACTCTCTGTCTCTAACTCTCAGTCTCTAACTCAGTCTCTAACTCTCAGTCTCTAACTCTCTGTCTCTAACTCTAAGTCTCTAACTCAGTCTCTAACTCTCTGTCTCTAACTCTCCGTCTCTAACTCTCAGTCTCTAACTCAGTCTCTAACTCTCTGTCTCTAACTCTCAGTCTCTAACTCAGTCTCTAACTCTCAGTCTCTAACTCCCAGTCTCTAACTCCCAGTCTCTAACTCCCAGTCTCTAACTCCCAGTCTCTAACTCAGTATCTAACTCTCAGTCTCTAACTCTCTGTCTCTAACTCTCAGTCTCTAACTCAGTCTCTAACTCTCAGTCTCTAACTCCCAGTCTCTAACTCCCAGTCTCTAACTCCCAGTCTCTAACTCCCAGTCTCTAACTCAGTCTCTAACTCTCCGTCTCTAACTCTCTGTCTCTAACTCAGTCTCTAACTCTCCGTCTCTAACTCTCCGTCTCTAACTCTCAGTCTCTAACTCTCAGTCTCTAACTCTCAGTCTCTAACTCTGTCTCTAACTCTCAGTCTCTAACTCTCAGTCTCTAACTCTCAGTCTCTAACTCTCAGTCTCTAACTCTCAGTCTCTAACTCTGTCTCTAACTCTCCGTCTCTAACTCAGTCTCTAACTCTCCGTCTCTAACTCTCCGTCTCTAACTCTGTCTCTAACTCTCAGTCTCTAACTCTCCGTCTCTAACTCTCAGTCTCTAACTCTCAGTCTCTAACTCTCAGTCTCTAACTCAGTCTCTAACTCTCTGTCTCTAACTCTCAGTCTCTAACTCAGTCTCTAACTCAGTCTCTAACTCAGTCTCTAACTCTCTGTCTCTAACTCTCCGTCTCTAACTCTCAGTCTCTAACTCAGTCTCTAACTCTCTGTCTCTAACTCTCCGTCTCTAACTCTGTCTCTAACTCTCCGTCTCTAACTCTCTGTCTCTAACTCTCCGTCTCTAACTCTCCGTCTCTAACTCTCAGTCTCTAACTCTCTGTCTCTAACTCTCCGTCTCTAACTCTCAGTCTCTAACTCAGTCTCTAACTCTCTGTCTCTAACTCTCCGTCTCTAACTCTGTCTCTAACTCTCCGTCTCTAACTCTCTGTCTCTAACTCTCCGTCTCTAACTCTCAGTCTCTAACTCAGTCTCTAACTCTCCGTCTCTAACTCCCAGTCTCTAACTCTATGTCTCTAACTCTCAGTCTCTAACTCTATGTCTCTAACTCAGTCTATAACTCTCCGTCTCTAACTCTCAGTCTCTAACTCTCCGTCTCTAACTCAGTCTCTAACTCTCCGTCTCTAACTCTCAGTCTCTAACTCTCAGTCTCTAACTCAGTCTCTAACTCAGTCTCTAACTCTCTGTCTCTAACTCTCCGTCTCTAACTCTCAGTCTCTAACTCAGTCTCTAACTCTCTGTCTCTAACTCTCAGTCGCTAACTCAGTCTCTAACTCTCCATCTCTAACTCTCCGTCTCTAACTCTCCGTCTCTAACTCTCCGTCTCTAACACAGTCTCTAACTCTCCGCCTCTAACTCTCCGTCTCTAACTCTCCGTCTCTAACTCCCAGTCTCTAACTCAGTCTCTAACTCTGTCTCTAACTCTCCGTCTCTAACTCTCAGTCTCTAACTCAGTCTCTAACTCTCCGTCTCTAACTCTCCGTCTCTAACTCTCAGTCTCTAACTCAGTCTATAACTCTCCGTCTCTAACTCTCAGTCTCTAACTCTCAGTCTCTAACTCTCAGTCTCTAACTCAGTCTCTAACTCAGTCTCTAACTCAGTCTCTAACTCTGTCTCTAACTCTCCGTCTCTAACTCTCAGTCTCTAACTCTTAGTCTCTAACTCAGTCTGTAACTCAGTCTCTAACTCAGTCTCTAACTCTCTGTCTCTAACTCTCCGTCTCTAACTCTCAGTCTCTAACTCTCAGTCTCTAACTCCCAGTCTCTAACTCTCAGTCTCTAACTCTCAGTCTCTAACTCCCAGTCTCTAACTCCCAGTCTCTAACTCCCAGTCTCTAACTCCCAGTCTCTAACTCAGTCTCTAACTCTCAGTCTCTAACTCAGTCTCTAACTCTCTGTCTCTAACTCTCTGTCTCTAACTCTCTGTCTCTAACTCTCTGTCTCTAACTCTCAGTCTCTAACTCAGTCTATAACTCTCTGTCTCTAACTCTCAGTCTCTAACTCAGTCTCTAACTCTCAGTCTCTAACTCCCAGTCTCTAACTCCCAGTCTCTAACTCTCCGTCTCTAACTCTCCGTCTCTAACTCCCAGTCTCTAACTCCCAGTCTCTAACTCCCAGTCTCTAACTCAGTCTCTAACTCTCAGTCTCTAACTCTCTGTCTCTAACTCTCAGTCTCTAACTCAGTCTCTAACTCTCAGTATCTAACTCTCTGTCTCTAACTCTAAGTCTCTAACTCAGTCTCTAACTCTCTGTCTCTAACTCTCCGTCTCTAACTCTCAGTCTCTAACTCAGTCTCTAACTCTCTGTCTCTAACTCTCAGTCTCTAACTCAGTCTCTAACTCTCAGTCTCTAACTCCCAGTCTCTAACTCCCAGTCTCTAACTCCCAGTCTCTAACTCCCAGTCTCTAACTCAGTATCTAACTCTCAGTCTCTAACTCTCTGTCTCTAACTCTCAGTCTCTAACTCAGTCTCTAACTCTCAGTCTCTAACTCCCAGTCTCTAACTCCCAGTCTCTAACTCCCAGTCTCTAACTCCCAGTCTCTAACTCAGTCTCTAACTCTCCGTCTCTAACTCTCTGTATCTAACTCAGTCTCTAACTCTCCGTCTCTAACTCTCCGTCTCTAACTCTCAGTCTCTAACTCTCAGTCTCTAACTCTCAGTCTCTAACTCTGTCTCTAACTCTCAGTCTCTAACTCTCAGTCTCTAACTCTCAGTCTCTAACTCTCAGTCTCTAACTCTGTCTCTAACTCTCCGTCTCTAACTCAGTCTCTAACTCTCCGTCTCTAACTCTCCGTCTCTAACTCTGTCTCTAACTCTCAGTCTCTAACTCTCCGTCTCTAACTCTCAGTCTCTAACTCTCAGTCTCTAACTCTCAGTCTCTAACTCAGTCTCTAACTCAGTCTCTAACTCTCTGTCTCTAACTCTCCGTCTCTAACTCTCAGTCTCTAACTCAGTCTCTAACTCTCTGTCTCTAACTCTCAGTCTCTAACTCAGTCTCTAACTCAGTCTCTAACTCAGTCTCTAACTCTCTGTCTCTAACTCTCCGTCTCTAACTCTCAGTCTCTAACTCAGTCTCTAACTCTCTGTCTCTAACTCTCCGTCTCTAACTCCGTCT
The DNA here is from genome assembly GCF_964263955.1 of Coregonus lavaretus. Taxonomy (NCBI): domain Eukaryota; kingdom Metazoa; phylum Chordata; class Actinopteri; order Salmoniformes; family Salmonidae; genus Coregonus; species Coregonus lavaretus. The sequence continues at coordinate 21,722 of NW_028159416.1, forward strand.
CTAACTCTGTCTCTAACTCTCCGTCTCTAACTCTCTGTCTCTAACTCTCCGTCTCTAACTCTCAGTCTCTAACTCAGTCTCTAACTCTCCGTCTCTAACTCCCAGTCTCTAACTCTATGTCTCTAACTCTCAGTCTCTAACTCTATGTCTCTAACTCAGTCTATAACTCTCCGTCTCTAACTCTCAGTCTCTAACTCTCCGTCTCTAACTCAGTCTCTAACTCTCTGTCTCTAACCCCTCAGTCTCTAACTCTCAGTCTCTAACTCAGTCTCTAACTCAGTCTCTAACTCAGTCTCTAACTCTCTGTCTCTAACTCTCCGTCTCTAACTCTCAGTCTCTAACTCAGTCTCTAACTCTCTGTCTCTAACTCTCAGTCTCTAACTCAGTCTCTAACTCTCCGTCTCTAACTCTCCGTCTCTAACTCTCCGTCTCTAACTCTCCGTCTCTAACTCAGTCTCTAACTCTCCGTCTCTAACTCTCCGTCTTTAACTCTCCGTCTCTAACTCCCAGTCTCTAACTCAGTCTCTAACTCTGTCTCTAACTCTCCGTCTCTAACTCTCAGTCTATAACTCAGTCTCTAACTCTCCGTCTCTAACTCTCCGTCTCTAACTCTCAGTCTCTAACTCAGTCTATAACTCTCCGTCTCTAACTCTCAGTCTCTAACTCTCAGTCTCTAACTCTCAGTCTCTAACTTAGTCTCTAACTCAGTCTCTAACTCTGTCTCTAACTCTCCGTCTCTAACTCTCAGTCTCTAACTCTCAGTCTCTAACTCAGTCTGTAACTCAGTCTCTAACTCAGTCTCTAACTCTCTGTCTCTAACTCTCCGTATCTAACTCTCAGTCTATCAGTCTCTAACTCTCAGTCTCTAACTCTCAGTCTCTAACTCTCAGTCTCTAACTTAGTCTCTAACTCAGTCTCTAACTCTGTCTCTAACTCTCCGTCTCTAACTCTCAGTCTCTAACTCTCAGTCTCTAACTCTCAGTCTCTAACTCTCAGTCTCTAACTCAGTCTCTAACTCAGTCTCTAACTCTGTCTCTAACTCTCCGTCTCTAACTCTCAGTCTCTAACTCTCAGTCTCTAACTCAGTCTCTAACTCAGTCTCTAACTCAGTCTCTAACTCAGTCTCTAACTCTGTCTCTAACTCTCAGTCTCTAACTCTCAGTCTCTAACTCAGTCTCTAACTCAGTCTCTAACTCAGTCTCTAACTCAGTCTCTAACTCTGTCTCTAACTCTCCGTCTCTAACTCTCAGTCTCTAACTCTCAGTCTCTAACTCAGTCTCTAACTCAGTCTCTAACTCAGTCTCTAACTCTCTGTCTCTAACTCTCCGTCTCTAACTCTCAGTCTCTAACTCTCAGTCTCTAACTCTCAGTCTCTAACTCAGTCTCTAACTCAGTCTCTAACTCAGTCTCTAACTCTGTCTCTAACTCTCCGTCTCTAACTCTCAGTCTCTAACTCTCAGTCTCTAACTCAGTCTCTAACTCAGTCTCTAACTCAGTCTCTAACTCTCTGTCTCTAACTCTCCGTCTCTAACTCTCAGTCTCTAATTCAGTCTCTAACTCAGTCTCTAACTCAGTCTCTAACTCTCTGTCTCTAACTCTCCGTCTCTAACTCTCAGTCTCTAATTCAGTCTCTAACTCAGTCTCTAACTCAGTCTCTAACTCTCTGTCTCTAACTCTCCGTCTCTAACTCTCAGTCTCTAACTCAGTCTCTAACTCAGTCTCTAACTCTCTGTCTCTAACTCTCCGTCTCTAACTCTCAGTCTCTAACTCAGTCTCTAACTCAGTCTCTAACTCAGTCTCTAACTCTCTGTCTCTAACTCTCCGTCTCTAACTCTCAGTCTCTAACTCAGTCTATAACTCTCCGTCTCTAACTCTCAGTCTCTAACTCTCAGTCTCTAACTCTCAGTCTCTAACTCAGTCTCTAACTCTCAGTCTCTAACTCAGTCTCTAACTCAGTCTCTAACTCTCAGTCTCTAACTCAGTCTCTAACTCAGTCTCTAACTCTCTGTCTCTAACTCTCTGTCTCTAACTCTCAGTCTCTAACTCAGTCTCTAACTCTCTGTCTCTAACTCTCCGTCTCTAACTCTGTCTCTAACTCTCCGTCTCTAACTCTCCGTCTCTAACTCTCAGTCTATAACTCTCCGTCTCTAACTCTCCGTCTCTAACTCTCAGTCTCTAACTCTCAGTCTCTAACTCTCAGTCTCTAACTCAGTCTCTAACTCAGTCTCTAACTCTCTGTCTCTAACTCTCCGTCTCTAACTCTCAGTCTATAACTCAGTCTCTAACTCTCTGTCTCTAACTCTCAGTCTCTAACTCAGTCTCTAACTCAGTCTCTAACTCAGTCTCTAACTCTCCGTCTCTAACTCTCCGTCTCTAACTCTCAGTCTCTAACTCAGTCTCTAACTCTCCGTCTCTAACTCTCAGTCTCTAACTCTTAGTATCTAACTCTCCGTCTCTAACTCTCCGTCTCTAATTCTCAGTCCCTAACTCAGTCTCTAACTCTCCGTCTCTAACTCTCCGTCTCTAACTCTCCGTCTCTAACTCTCAGTCTCTAACTCTCAGTCTCTAACTCTCCGTCTCTAACTCTCCGTCTCTAACTCATGCTCTAACTCTCTGTCTCTAACTCTCCGTCTCTAACTCAGTCTCTAACTCTCTGTCTCTAACTCTCCGTCTCTAACTCTCAGTCTCCAACTCTCAGTCTCTAACTCAGTCTCTAACTCTCTGTCTCTAACTCTCAGTCTCTAACTCTCAGTCTCTAACTCTCAGTCTCTAACTCTCAGTCTCTAACTCAGTCTCTAACTCTCCGTCTCTAACTCTCCGTCTCTAACTCAGTCTCTAACTCTCAGTCTCTAACTCTCAGTCTCTAACTCTCAGTCTCTAACTCTCTGTCTCTAACTCTCAGTCTCTAACTCAGTCTCTAACTCTCCGTCTCTAACTCTCAGTCTCTAACTCTCAGTCTCTAACTCTGTCTCTAACTCTCCGTCTCTAACTCTCAGTCTCTAACTCATAGTCTCTAACTCAGTCTCTAACTCTCCGTCTCTAACTCTCCGTCTCTAACTCTCCGTCTCTAACTCTCAGTCTCTAACTCTCAGTCTCTAACTCAGTCTCTAACTCTCCGTCTCTAACTCTCCGTCTCTAACTCTCAGTCTCTAACTCTCAGTCTCTAACTCTCTGTCTCTAACTCTCAGTCTCTAACTCAGTCTCTAACTCTCTGTCTCTAACCCCTCAGTCTCTAACTCTCAGTCTCTAACTCAGTCTCTAACTCAGTCTCTAACTCAGTCTCTAACTCTCTGTCTCTAACTCTCCGTCTCTAACTCTCAGTCTCTAACTCAGTCTCTAACTCTCTGTCTCTAACTCTCAGTCTCTAACTCAGTCTCTAACTCTCCATCTCTAACTCTCCGTCTCTAACTCTCCGTCTCTAACTCTCCGTCTCTAACTCAGTCTCTAACTCTCCGTCTCTAACTCTCCGTCTTTAACTCTCCGTCTCTAACTCCCAGTCTCTAACTCAGTCTCTAACTCTGTCTCTAACTCTCCGTCTCTAACTCTCAGTCTCTAACTCAGTCTCTAACTCTCCGTCTCTAACTCTCCGTCTCTAACTCTCAGTCTCTAACTCAGTCTATAACTCTCCGTCTCTAACTCTCAGTCTCTAACTCTCAGTCTCTAACTCTCAGTCTCTAACTCTCAGTCTCTAACTCAGTCTCTAACTCAGTCTCTAACTCAGTCTCTAACTCTGTCCCTAACTCTCCGTCTCTAACTCTCAGTCTCTAACTCTCAGTCTCTAACTCAGTCTCTAACTCAGTCTCTAACTCAGTCTCTAACTCAGTCTCTAACTCTGTCTCTAACTCTCAGTCTCTAACTCTCAGTCTCTAACTCAGTCTCTAACTCAGTCTCTAACTCAGTCTCTAACTCAGTCTCTAACTCTGTCTCTAACTCTCCGTCTCTAACTCTCAGTCTCTAACTCTCAGTCTCTAACTCAGTCTCTAACTCAGTCTCTAACTCAGTCTCTAACTCTCTGTCTCTAACTCTCCGTCTCTAACTCTCAGTCTCTAACTCTCAGTCTCTAACTCTCAGTCTCTAACTCAGTCTCTAACTCAGTCTCTAACTCAGTCTCTAACTCTGTCTCTAACTCTCCGTCTCTAACTCTCAGTCTCTAACTCTCAGTCTCTAACTCAGTCTCTAACTCAGTCTCTAACTCAGTCTCTAACTCTCTGTCTCTAACTCTCCGTCTCTAACTCTCAGTCTCTAATTCAGTCTCTAACTCAGTCTCTAACTCAGTCTCTAACTCTCTGTCTCTAACTCTCCGTCTCTAACTCTCAGTCTCTAATTCAGTCTCTAACTCAGTCTCTAACTCAGTCTCTAACTCTCTGTCTCTAACTCTCCGTCTCTAACTCTCAGTCTCTAACTCAGTCTCTAACTCAGTCTCTAACTCTCTGTCTCTAACTCTCCGTCTCTAACTCTCAGTCTCTAATTCAGTCTCTAACTCAGTCTCTAACTCAGTCTCTAACTCTCTGTCTCTAACTCTCCGTCTCTAACTCTCAGTCTCTAACTCAGTCTATAACTCTCCGTCTCTAACTCTCAGTCTCTAACTCTCAGTCTCTAACTCTCAGTCTCTAACTCTCAGTCTCTAACTCAGTCTCTAACTCAGTCTCTAACTCTGTCTCTAACTCTCCGTCTCTAACTCTCAGTCTCTAACTCTCAGTCTCTAACTCAGTCTGTAACTCAGTCTCTAACTCAGTCTCTAACTCTCTGTCTCTAACTCTCCGTATCTAACTCTCAGTCTATCAGTCTCTAACTCTCAGTCTCTAACTCTCAGTCTCTAACTCTCAGTCTCTAACTTAGTCTCTAACTCAGTCTCTAACTCTGTCTCTAACTCTCCGTCTCTAACTCTCAGTCTCTAACTCTCAGTCTCTAACTCTCAGTCTCTAACTCTCAGTCTCTAACTCAGTCTCTAACTCAGTCTCTAACTCTGTCTCTAACTCTCCGTCTCTAACTCTCAGTCTCTAACTCTCAGTCTCTAACTCAGTCTCTAACTCAGTCTCTAACTCAGTCTCTAACTCAGTCTCTAACTCTGTCTCTAACTCTCAGTCTCTAACTCTCAGTCTCTAACTCAGTCTCTAACTCAGTCTCTAACTCAGTCTCTAACTCAGTCTCTAACTCTGTCTCTAACTCTCCGTCTCTAACTCTCAGTCTCTAACTCTCAGTCTCTAACTCAGTCTCTAACTCAGTCTCTAACTCAGTCTCTAACTCTCTGTCTCTAACTCTCCGTCTCTAACTCTCAGTCTCTAACTCTCAGTCTCTAACTCTCAGTCTCTAACTCAGTCTCTAACTCAGTCTCTAACTCAGTCTCTAACTCTGTCTCTAACTCTCCGTCTCTAACTCTCAGTCTCTAACTCTCAGTCTCTAACTCAGTCTCTAACTCAGTCTCTAACTCAGTCTCTAACTCTCTGTCTCTAACTCTCCGTCTCTAACTCTCAGTCTCTAATTCAGTCTCTAACTCAGTCTCTAACTCAGTCTCTAACTCTCTGTCTCTAACTCTCCGTCTCTAACTCTCAGTCTCTAATTCAGTCTCTAACTCAGTCTCTAACTCAGTCTCTAACTCTCTGTCTCTAACTCTCCGTCTCTAACTCTCAGTCTCTAACTCAGTCTCTAACTCAGTCTCTAACTCTCTGTCTCTAACTCTCCGTCTCTAACTCTCAGTCTCTAATTCAGTCTCTAACTCAGTCTCTAACTCAGTCTCTAACTCTCTGTCTCTAACTCTCCGTCTCTAACTCTCAGTCTCTAACTCAGTCTATAACTCTCCGTCTCTAACTCTCAGTCTCTAACTCTCAGTCTCTAACTCTCAGTCTCTAACTCAGTCTCTAACTCTCAGTCTCTAACTCAGTCTCTAACTCAGTCTCTAACTCTCAGTCTCTAACTCAGTCTCTAACTCAGTCTCTAACTCTCTGTCTCTAACTCTCTGTCTCTAACTCTCAGTCTCTAACTCAGTCTCTAACTCTCTGTCTCTAACTCTCCGTCTCTAACTCTGTCTCTAACTCTCCGTCTCTAACTCTCCGTCTCTAACTCTCAGTCTATAACTCTCCGTCTCTAACTCTCCGTCTCTAACTCTCAGTCTCTAACTCTCAGTCTCTAACTCTCAGTCTCTAACTCAGTCTCTAACTCAGTCTCTAACTCTCTGTCTCTAACTCTCCGTCTCTAACTCTCAGTCTATAACTCAGTCTCTAACTCTCTGTCTCTAACTCTCAGTCTCTAACTCAGTCTCTAACTCAGTCTCTAACTCAGTCTCTAACTCTGAGTCTCTAACTCTCCGTCTCTAACTCTCAGTCTCTAACTCAGTCTCTAACTCTCCGTCTCTAACTCTCAGTCTCTAACTCTCAGTATCTAACTCTCCGTCTCTAACTCTCCGTCTCTAACTCTCCGTCTCTAATTCTCAGTCCCTAACTCAGTCTCTAACTCTCCGTCTCTAACTCTCCGTCTCTAACTCTCCGTCTCTAACTCTCAGTCTCTAACTCTCAGTCTCTAACTCTCCGTCTCTAACTCTCCGTCTCTAACTCATGCTCTAACTCTCTGTCTCTAACTCTCCGTCTCTAACTCAGTCTCTAACTCTCTGTCTCTAACTCTCCGTCTCTAACTCTCAGTCTCCAACTCTCAGTCTCTAACTCAGTCTCTAACTCTCTGTCTCTAACTCTCAGTCTCTAACTCTCAGTCTCTAACTCTCAGTCTCTAACTCTCAGTCTCTAACTCAGTCTCTAACTCTCCGTCTCTAACTCTCCGTCTCTAACTCTCAGTCTCTAACTCTCAGTCTCTAACTCTCAGTCTCTAACTCTCTGTCTCTAACTCTCAGTCTCTAACTCTCCGTCTCTAACTCTCCGTCTCTAACTCTCAGTCTCTAACTCTGTCTCTAACTCTCCGTCTCTAACTCTCAGTCTCTAACTCATAGTCTCTAACTCAGTCTCTAACTCTCCGTCTCTAACTCTCCGTCTCTAACTCTCCGTCTCTAACTCTCAGTCTCTAACTCTCAGTCTCTAACTCAGTCTCTAACTCTCCGTCTCTAACTCTCCGTCTCTAACTCTCAGTCTCTAACTCTCAGTCTCTAACTCTCTGTCTCTAACTCTCAGTCTCTAACTCAGTCTCTAACTCTCTGTCTCTAACCCCTCAGTCTCTAACTCTCAGTCTCTAACTCAGTCTCTAACTCAGTCTCTAACTCAGTCTCTAACTCTCTGTCTCTAACTCTCCGTCTCTAACTCTCAGTCTCTAACTCAGTCTCTAACTCTCTGTCTCTAACTCTCAGTCTCTAACTCAGTCTCTAACTCTCCATCTCTAACTCTCCGTCTCTAACTCTCCGTCTCTAACTCTCCGTCTCTAACTCAGTCTCTAACTCTCCGTCTCTAACTCTCCGTCTTTAACTCTCCGTCTCTAACTCCCAGTCTCTAACTCAGTCTCTAACTCTGTCTCTAACTCTCCGTCTCTAACTCTCAGTCTCTAACTCAGTCTCTAACTCTCCGTCTCTAACTCTCCGTCTCTAACTCTCAGTCTCTAACTCAGTCTATAACTCTCCGTCTCTAACTCTCAGTCTCTAACTCTCAGTCTCTAACTCTCAGTCTCTAACTCAGTCTCTAACTCAGTCTCTAACTCAGTCTCTAACTCTGTCTCTAACTCTCCGTCTCTAACTCTCAGTCTCTACCTCTCAGTCTCTAACTCAGTCTGTAACTCAGTCTCTAACTCAGTCTCTAACTCTCTGTCTCTAACTCTCCGTATCTAACTCTCAGTCTCTAACTCTCAGTCTCTAACTCTCAGTCTCTAACTCTCAGTCTCTAACTCTCAGTCTCTAACTCAGTCTCTAACTCAGTCTCTAACTCTGTCTCTAACTCTCCGTCTCTAACTCTCAGTCTCTAACTCTCAGTCTCTAACTCTCAGTCTCTAACTCTCAGTCTCTAACTCAGTCTCTAACTCAGTCTCTAACTCAGTCTCTAACTCTGTCCCTAACTCTCCGTCTCTAACTCTCAGTCTCTAACTCTCAGTCTCTAACTCAGTCTCTAACTCTCAGTCTCTAACTCAGTCTCTAACTCAGTCTCTAACTCAGTCTCTAACTCTGTCCCTAACTCTCCGTCTCTAACTCTCCGTCTCTAACTCTCAGTCTCTAACTCAGTCTCTAACTCTGTCTCTAACTCTCAGTCTCTAACTCTCAGTCTCTAACTCAGTCTCTAACTCAGTCTCTAACTCAGTCTCTAACTCTGTCTCTAAATCTGTCTCTAACTCTCCGTCTCTAACTCTCAGTCTCTAACTCTCAGTCTCTAACTCAGTCTCTAACTCAGTCTCTAACTCAGTCTCTAACTCTCTGTCTCTAACTCTCCGTCTCTAACTCTCAGTCTCTAACTCTCAGTCTCTAACTCTCAGTCTCTAACTCAGTCTCTAACTCAGTCTCTAACTCAGTCTCTAACTCTGTCTCTAACTCTCCGTCTCTAACTCTCAGTCTCTAACTCTCAGTCTCTAACTCTCAGTCTCTAACTCAGTCTCTAACTCAGTCTCTAACTCAGTCTCTAACTCTCTGTCTCTAACTCTCAGTCTCTAATTCAGTCTCTAATTCAGTCTCTAACTCAGTCTCTAACTCAGTCTCTAACTCTCTGTCTCTAACTCTCCGTCTCTAACTCTCAGTCTCTAATTCAGTCTCTAACTCAGTCTCTAACTCAGTCTCTAACTCTCTGTCTCTAACTCTCCGTCTCTAACTCTCAGTCTCTAACTCAGTCTCTAACTCAGTCTCTAACTCTCTGTCTCTAACTCTCCGTCTCTAACTCTCAGTCTCTAATTCAGTCTCTAACTCAGTCTCTAACTCAGTCTCTAACTCTCTGTCTCTAACTCTCCGTCTCTAACTCTCAGTCTCTAACTCAGTCTATAACTCTCCGTCTCTAACTCTCAGTCTCTAACTCTCTGTCTCTAACTCTCTGTCTCTAACTCTCAGTCTCTAACTCAGTCTCTAACTCTCTGTCTCTAACTCTCCGTCTCTAACTCTCCGTCTCTAACTCTGTCTCTAACTCTCCGTCTCTAACTCTCCGTCTCTAACTCTCAGTCTATAACTCTCCGTCTCTAACTCTCCGTCTCTAACTCTCAGTCTCTAACTCTCAGTCTCTAACTCTCAGTCTCTAACTCAGTCTCTAACTCAGTCTCTAACTCTCTGTCTCTAACTCTCCGTCTCTAACTCTCAGTCTATAACTCAGTCTCTAACTCTCTGTCTCTAACTCTCAGTCTCTAACTCAGTCTCTAACTCAGTCTCTAACTCAGTCTCTAACTCTCCGTCTCTAACTCTCCGTCTCTAACTCTCAGTCTCTAACTCAGTCTCTAACTCTCCGTCTCTAACTCTCAGTCTCTAACTCTCAGTATCTAACTCTCCGTCTCTAACTCTCCGTCTCTAACTCTCCGTCTCTAATTCTCAGTCCCTAACTCAGTCTCTAACTCTCCGTCTCTAACTCTCCGTCTCTAACTCTCCGTCTCTAACTCTCAGTCTCTAACTCTCAGTCTCTAACTCTCCGTCTCTAACTCTCCGTCTCTAACTCATGCTCTAACTCTCTGTCTCTAACTCTCCGTCTCTAACTCAGTCTCTAACTCTCTGTCTCTAACTCTCCGTCTCTAACTCTCAGTCTCCAACTCTCAGTCTCTAACTCAGTCTCTAACTCTCTGTCTCTAACTCTCAGTCTCTAACTCTCAGTCTCTAACTCTCAGTCTCTAACTCTCAGTCTCTAACTCAGTCTCTAACTCAGTCTCTAACTCTGTCCCTAACTCTCCGTCTCTAACTCTCAGTCTCTAACTCTCAGTCTCTAACTCAGTCTCTAACTCAGTCTCTAACTCAGTCTCTAACTCAGTCTCTAACTCTGTCTCTAACTCTCAGTCTCTAACTCTCAGTCTCTAACTCAGTCTCTAACTCAGTCTCTAACTCAGTCTCTAACTCAGTCTCTAACTCTGTCTCTAACTCTCCGTCTCTAACTCTCAGTCTCTAACTCTCAGTCTCTAACTCAGTCTCTAACTCAGTCTCTAACTCAGTCTCTAACTCTCTGTCTCTAACTCTCCGTCTCTAACTCTCAGTCTCTAACTCTCAGTCTCTAACTCTCAGTCTCTAACTCAGTCTCTAACTCAGTCTCTAACTCAGTCTCTAACTCTGTCTCTAACTCTCCGTCTCTAACTCTCAGTCTCTAACTCTCAGTCTCTAACTCAGTCTCTAACTCAGTCTCTAACTCAGTCTCTAACTCTCTGTCTCTAACTCTCCGTCTCTAACTCTCAGTCTCTAATTCAGTCTCTAACTCAGTCTCTAACTCTCTGTCTCTAACTCTCTGTCTCTAACTCTCCGTCTCTAACTCTCAGTCTCTAATTCAGTCTCTAACTCAGTCTCTAACTCAGTCTCTAACTCTCTGTCTCTAACTCTCCGTCTCTAACTCTCAGTCTCTAACTCAGTCTCTAACTCAGTCTCTAACTCTCTGTCTCTAACTCTCCGTCTCTAACTCTCAGTCTCTAATTCAGTCTCTAACTCAGTCTCTAACTCAGTCTCTAACTCTCTGTCTCTAACTCTCCGTCTCTAACTCTCAGTCTCTAACTCAGTCTATAACTCTCCGTCTCTAACTCTCAGTCTCTAACTCTCAGTCTCTAACTCTCAGTCTCTAACTCAGTCTCTAACTCTCAGTCTCTAACTCAGTCTCTAACTCAGTCTCTAACTCTCAGTCTCTAACTCAGTCTCTAACTCAGTCTCTAACTCTCTGTCTCTAACTCTCTGTCTCTAACTCTCAGTCTCTAACTCAGTCTCTAACTCTCTGTCTCTAACTCTCCGTCTCTAACTCTGTCTCTAACTCTCCGTCTCTAACTCTCCGTCTCTAACTCTCAGTCTATAACTCTCCGTCTCTAACTCTCCGTCTCTAACTCTCAGTCTCTAACTCTCAGTCTCTAACTCAGTCTCTAACTCAGTCTCTAACTCTCTGTCTCTAACTCTCCGTCTCTAACTCTCAGTCTATAACTCAGTCTCTAACTCTCTGTCTCTAACTCTCAGTCTCTAACTCAGTCTCTAACTCAGTCTCTAACTCAGTCTCTAACTCTCCGTCTCTAACTCTCCGTCTCTAACTCTCAGTCTCTAACTCAGTCTCTAACTCTCCGTCTCTAACTCTCAGTCTCTAACTCTCAGTATCTAACACTCCGTCTCTAACTCTCCGTCTCTAACTCTCCGTCTCTAATTCTCAGTCCCTAACTCAGTCTCTAACTCTCCGTCTCTAACTCTCCGTCTCTAACTCTCCGTCTCTAACTCTCAGTCTCTAACTCTCAGTCTCTAACTCTCCGTCTCTAACTCTCCGTCTCTAACTCATGCTCTAACTCTCTGTCTCTAACTCTCCGTCTCTAACTCAGTCTCTAACTCTCTGTCTCTAACTCTCCGTCTCTAACTCTCAGTCTCCAACTCTCAGTCTCTAACTCAGTCTCTAACTCTCTGTCTCTAACTCTCAGTCTCTAACTCTCAGTCTCTAACTCTCAGTCTCTAACTCTCAGTCTCTAACTCAGTCTCTAACTCTCCGTCTCTAACTCTCCATCTCTAACTCTCAGTCTCTAACTCTCAGTCTCTAACTCTCAGTCTCTAACTCTCAGTCTCTAACTCTCAGTCTCTAACTCTCTGTCTCTAACTCTCAGTCTCTAACTCAGTCTCTAACTCTCCGTCTCTAACTCTCAGTCTCTAACTCTCAGTCTCTAACTCTGTCTCTAACTCTCCGTCTCTAACTCTCAGTCTCTAACTCATAGTCTCTAACTCAGTCTCTAACTCTCCGTCTCTAACTCTCCGTCTCTAACTCTCCGTCTCTAACTCTCAGTCTCTAACTCTCAGTCTCTAACTCAGTCTCTAACTCTCCGTCTCTAACTCTCCGTCTCTAACTCTCAGTCTCTAACTCTCAGTCTCTAACTCTCTGTCTCTAACTCTCAGTCTCTAACTCAGTCTCTAACTCTCAGTCTCTAACTCCCAGTCTCTAACTCAGTCTCTAACTCCCAGTCTCTAACTCCCAGTCTCTAACTCAGTCTCTAACTCTCAGTCTCTAACTCCCAGTCTCTAACTCTCAGTCTCTAACTCTCAGTCTCTAACTCTCTGTCTCTAACTCCCAGTCTCTAACTCTCAGTCTCTAACTCTCCGTCTCTAACTCTCAGTCTCTAACTCTCAGTCTCTAACTCTCAGTCTCTAACTCAGTCTCTAACTCAGTCTCTAACTCTCCGTCTATAACTCTCAGTCTATAACTCTCCGTCTCTAACTCTCCGTCTCTAACTCTCCGTCTCTAACTCTCAGTCTATAACTCTCCGTCTCTAACTCTCCGTCTCTAACTCTCCGTCTCTAACTCTCAGTCTCTAACTCTCAGTCTCTAACTCAGTCTCTAACTCTCCGTCTCTAACTCTCCGTCTCTAACTCTCAGTCTCTAACTCTCAGTCTCTAACTCTCTGTCTCTAACTCTCAGTCTCTAACTCAGTCTCTAACTCCCAGTCTCTAACTCCCAGTCTCTAACTCAGTCTCTAACTCCCAGTCTCTAACTCCCAGTCTCTAACTCAGTCTCTAACTCTCAGTCTCTAACTCCCAGTCTCTAACTCTCAGTCTCTAACTCTCAGTCTCTAACTCTCTGTCTCTAACTCCCAGTCTCTAACTCTCAGTCTCTAACTCTCCGTCTCTAACTCTCAGTCTCTAACTCTCAGTCTCTAACTCTCAGTCTCTAACTCAGTCTCTAACTCAGTCTCTAACTCTCCGTCTATAACTCTCAGTCTATAACTCTCCGTCTCTAACTCTCCGTCTCTAACTCTCCGTCTCTAACTCTCAGTCTATAACTCTCCGTCTCTAACTCTCCGTCTCTAACTCTCAGTCTCTAACTCTCAGTCTCTAACTCTCAGTCTCTAACTCAGTCTCTAACTCAGTCTCTAACTCTCTGTCTCTAACTCTCCGTCTCTAACTCTCAGTCTATAACTCAGTCTCTAACTCTCTGTCTCTAACTCTCAGTCTCTAACTCAGTCTCTAACTCAGTCTCTAACTCAGTCTCTAACTCTCCGTCTCTAACTCTCAGTCTCTAACTCAGTCTCTAACTCTCCGTCTCTAACTCTCAGTCTCTAACTCTCAGTCTCTAACTCTCCGTCTCTAACTCTCCGTCTATAACTCAGTCTCTAACTCTCTGTCTCTAACTCTCCGTCTCTTACTCAGTCTCTAACTCTCTGTCTCTATCTCTCCGTCTCTAACTCTCAGTCTCCAACTCTCAGTCTCTAACTCAGTCTCTAACTCTCTGTCTCTAACTCTCAGTCTCTAACTCTCAGTCTCTAACTCTCAGTCTCTAACTCTCAGTCTCTAACTCTGTCTCTAACTCTCCGTCTCTAACTCTCCGTCTCTAACTCTCAGTCTCTAACTCTCAGTCTCTAACTCTCAGTCTCTAACTCTCAGTCTCTAACTCTCAGTCTCTAACTCTCAGTCTCTAACTCAGTCTCTAACTCTCCGTCTCTAACTCTCAGTCTCTAACTCTGTCTCTAACTCTCCGTCTCTAACTCTCAGTCTCTAACTCATAGTCTCTAACTCAGTCTCTAACTCTCCGTCTCTAACTCTCCGTCTCTAACTCTCCATCTCTAACTCTCAGTCTCTAACTCTCAGTCTCTAACTCAGTCTCTAACTCTCCGTCTCTAACTCTCCGTCTCTAACTCTCAGTCTCTAACTCAGTCTCTAACTCTCTGTCTCTAACTCTCAGTCTCTAACTCAGTCTCTAACTCTCAGTCTCTAACTCCCAGTCTCTAACTCAGTCTCTAACTCCCAGTCTCTAACTCCCAGTCTCTAACTCAGTCTCTAACTCTCAGTCTCTAACTCCCAGTCTCTAACTCTCAGTCTCTAACTCTCTGTCTCTAACTCCCAGTCTCTAACTCTCAGTCTCTAACTCTCCGTCTCTAACTCTCAGTCTCTAACTCTCAGTCTCTAACTCTCAGTCTCTAACTCAGTCTCTAACTCAGTCTCTAACTCTCCGTCTATAACTCTCAGTCTCTAACTCTCAGTCTCTAACTCTGTCTCTAACTCTCAGTCTCTAACTCTCTGTCTCTAACTCTCAGTCTCTAACTCAGTCTCTAACTCTCCGTCTCTAACTCTCAGTCTCTAACTCTGTCTCTAACTCTCTGTCTCTAACTCTCAGTCTCTAACTCTCAGTCTCTAACTCAGTCTCTAACTCTCCGTCTCTAACTCTCCGTCTCTAACTCTGTCTCTAACTCTCAGTCTCTAACTCTCTGTCTCTAACTCTCCATCTCTAACTCTCAGTCTCTAACACAGTCTCTAACTCTCTGTCTCTAACTCTCAGTCTCTAACTCAGTCTCAAACTCTCAGTCTCTAACTCCCAGTCTCTAACTCCCAGTCTCTAACTCAGTCTCTAACTCCCAGTCTCTAACTCCCAGTCTCTAACTCTCGTCTCTAACTCTCAGTCTCTAACTCTCAGTCTCTAACTCTCAGTCTCTAACTCTCCGTCTCTAACTCTCCGTCTCTAACTCTCAGTCTCTAACTCTCAGTCTCTAACACTCCATCTCTAACTCTCAGTCTCTAACTCTGTCTCTAAATCAGTCTCTAACTCTCAGTCTCTAACTCTCCGTCTCTAACTCTCAGTCTCTAACTCTCTGTCTCTAACTCTCAGTCTCTAACTCAGTTTCTAACTCTCCGTCTCTAACTCTCAGTCTCTAACTCTGTCTCTAACTCTCCGTCTCTAACTATCAGTCGCTAACTCTCAGTCTCTAACTCAGTCTCTAACTCTCTGTCTCTAACTCTCCGTCTCTAACTCTCCGTCTCTAACTCTCAGTCTCTAACTCAGTCTCTAACTCTCTGTCTCTAACTCTCAGTCTCTAACTCAGTATCTAACTCTCAGTCTCTAACTCCCAGTCTCTAACTCAGTCTCTAACTCCCAGTCTCTAACTCCCAGTCTCTAACTCAGTCTCTAACTCTCAGTCTCTAACTCTCCGTCTCTAACTCTCCGTCTCTAACTCTGTCTCTAACTCTCAGTCTCTAACTCTCAGTATCTAACTCTCAGACTCTAATTCTCAGTCTCTAACTCTCAGTCTATAACTCTCCGTCTCTAACTCTCCGTCTCTAACTCTCCGTCTCTAACTCTCAGTCTCTAACTCTCAGTCTCTAACTCTTAGTCTCTAACTCCCAGTCTCTAACTCAGTCTCTAACTCCCAGTCTCTAACTCCCAGTCTCTAACTCAGTCTCTAACTCTCAGTCTCTAACTCCCAGTCTCTAACTCTCAGTCTCTAACTCTCAGTCTCTAACTCTCTGTCTCTAACTCCCAGTCTCTAACTCTCAGTCTCTAACTCTCCGTCTCTAACTCTCAGTCTCTAACTCTCAGTCTCTAACTCTCAGTCTCTAACTCAGTCTCTAACTCAGTCTCTAACTCTCCGTCTATAACTCTCAGTCTATAACTCTCCGTCTCTAACTCTCCGTCTCTAACTCTCCGTCTCTAACTCTCAGTCTATAACTCTCCGTCTCTAACTCTCCGTCTCTAACTCTCCGTCTCTAACTCTCAGTCTCTAACTCTCAGTCTCTAACTCAGTCTCTAACTCTCCGTCTCTAACTCTCCGTCTCTAACTCTCAGTCTCTAACTCTCAGTCTCTAACTCTCTGTCTCTAACTCTCAGTCTCTAACTCAGTCTCTAACTCCCAGTCTCTAACTCCCAGTCTCTAACTCAGTCTCTAACTCCCAGTCTCTAACTCCCAGTCTCTAACTCAGTCTCTAACTCTCAGTCTCTAACTCCCAGTCTCTAACTCTCAGTCTCTAACTCTCAGTCTCTAACTCTCTGTCTCTAACTCCCAGTCTCTAACTCTCAGTCTCTAACTCTCCGTCTCTAACTCTCAGTCTCTAACTCTCAGTCTCTAACTCTCAGTCTCTAACTCAGTCTCTAACTCAGTCTCTAACTCTCCGTCTATAACTCTCAGTCTATAACTCTCCGTCTCTAACTCTCCGTCTCTAACTCTCCGTCTCTAACTCTCAGTCTATAACTCTCCGTCTCTAACTCTCCGTCTCTAACTCTCAGTCTCTAACTCTCAGTCTCTAACTCTCAGTCTCTAACTCAGTCTCTAACTCAGTCTCTAACTCTCTGTCTCTAACTCTCCGTCTCTAACTCTCAGTCTATAACTCAGTCTCTAACTCTCTGTCTCTAACTCTCAGTCTCTAACTCAGTCTCTAACTCAGTCTCTAACTCAGTCTCTAACTCTCCGTCTCTAACTCTCAGTCTCTAACTCAGTCTCTAACTCTCCGTCTCTAACTCTCAGTCTCTAACTCTCAGTCTCTAACTCTCCGTCTCTAACTCTCCGTCTATAACTCAGTCTCTAACTCTCTGTCTCTAACTCTCCGTCTCTTACTCAGTCTCTAACTCTCTGTCTCTATCTCTCCGTCTCTAACTCTCAGTCTCCAACTCTCAGTCTCTAACTCAGTCTCTAACTCTCTGTCTCTAACTCTCAGTCTCTAACTCTCAGTCTCTAACTCTCAGTCTCTAACTCTCAGTCTCTAACTCTGTCTCTAACTCTCCGTCTCTAACTCTCCGTCTCTAACTCTCAGTCTCTAACTCTCAGTCTCTAACTCTCAGTCTCTAACTCTCAGTCTCTAACTCTCAGTCTCTAACTCTCAGTCTCTAACTCAGTCTCTAACTCTCCGTCTCTAACTCTCAGTCTCTAACTCTGTCTCTAACTCTCCGTCTCTAACTCTCAGTCTCTAACTCATAGTCTCTAACTCAGTCTCTAACTCTCCGTCTCTAACTCTCCGTCTCTAACTCTCCATCTCTAACTCTCAGTCTCTAACTCTCAGTCTCTAACTCAGTCTCTAACTCTCCGTCTCTAACTCTCCGTCTCTAACTCTCAGTCTCTAACTCAGTCTCTAACTCTCTGTCTCTAACTCTCAGTCTCTAACTCAGTCTCTAACTCTCAGTCTCTAACTCCCAGTCTCTAACTCAGTCTCTAACTCCCAGTCTCTAACTCCCAGTCTCTAACTCAGTCTCTAACTCTCAGTCTCTAACTCCCAGTCTCTAACTCTCAGTCTCTAACTCTCTGTCTCTAACTCCCAGTCTCTAACTCTCAGTCTCTAACTCTCCGTCTCTAACTCTCAGTCTCTAACTCTCAGTCTCTAACTCTCAGTCTCTAACTCAGTCTCTAACTCAGTCTCTAACTCTCCGTCTATAACTCTCAGTCTCTAACTCTCAGTCTCTAACTCTGTCTCTAACTCTCAGTCTCTAACTCTCTGTCTCTAACTCTCAGTCTCTAACTCAGTCTCTAACTCTCCGTCTCTAACTCTCCGTCTCTAACTCTCCGTCTCTAACTCTCAGTCTCTAACTCTCAGTCTCTAACTCAGTCTCTAACTCAGTCTCTAACTCTCAGTCTCTAACTCTCCGTCTCTAACTCTCCGTCTCTAACTCAGTCTCTAACTCTCAGTATCTAACTCTCAGTCTCTAACTCTCAGTCTCTAACTCTCAGTCTCTAACTCTCCGTCTCTAACTCAGTCTCTAACTCTCAGTCTCTAACTCTCCGTCTCTAACTCTCCGTCTCTAACTCAGTCTCTAACTCTCCGTCTCTAACTCTCAGTCTCTAACTCAGTCTCTAACTCTCTGTCTCTAACTCTCAGTCTCTAACTCTCAGTCTCTAACTCTCAGTCTCTAACTCTCAGTCTCTAACTCTCCGTCTCTAACTCTCCGTCTCTAACTCTCCGTCTCTAACTCAGTCTCTAACTCTCCGTCTCTAACTCTCCGTCTCTAACTCAGTCTCTAACTCTCAGTCTCTAACTCTCAGTCTCTAACTCTCCGTCTCTAACTCTCCGTCTCTAACTCTGTCTCTAACTCAGTCTCTAACTCTCCGTCTCTAACTCTCAGTCTCTAACTCTGTCTCTAACTCAGTCTCTAACTCTCCGTCTCTAACTCTCCGTCTCTAACTCTTAGTCTCTAACTCTCCGTCTCTAACTCTCAGTCTCTAACTCTCAGTCTCTAACTCTCAGTCTCTAACTCTCCGTCTCTAACTCTCCGTCTCTAACTCAGTCTCTAACTCTCAGTCTCTAACACTCCATCTCTAACTCTCAGTCTCTAACTCTGTCTCTAACTCAGTCTCTAACTCTCAGTCTCTAACTCTCCGTCTCTAACTCTCAGTCTCTAACTCTCTGTCTCTAACTCTCAGTCTCTAACTCAGTCTCTAACTCTCCGTCTCTAACTCTCAGTCTCTAACTCTGTCTCTAACTCTCTGTCTCTAACTCTCAGTCTCTAACTCTCAGTCTCTAACTCAGTCTCTAACTCTCCGTCTCTA